>NW_006408660.1:2527946-2542954 GCF_000296735.1 Chrysochloris asiatica
ACAAGGTCAGCAGTTCGAAACTACCAGCTGTTCAATGGGAGAAAGATGAGGCTTTCTGTGCCCATTAAGATTTATAGCCTCAGAAACCCTGTACAGGGTCACTATGAATTGGAACCGATTCCACGGCACATAACCACCATCCGTTCCAAAGCACTCTCACTGTTTCTTTACTGATCTCAATCTGCTGCAACGACCACACCGAACTATACGAAACTCATAGACCATATTCAATGATGATAGAGTTTATTAAGTGCCATCGAGTCAGTTCTGACCCATAGTGACCCTGTAAAGGGTTTCTGAGGAGCAGCCGGTGAGTTTGAATCGCTGATGACCTTACGGGCGAGTGCCACGTTAGAAAAGTCAGTCACGTTAGTGCCACATTAGAAAAGTCAGTCAGCGGGTTATAATTCAGGATCAGGAATGCTCAGGACACAGTTCTTCAGTCAGGACAGGCTCTTCTCAGCCATGCCCAGAGGCACACCTCTACTTTCATACTCGACCTCTCTCTGGTCTGTTGACCTCTGCCCTGTTGTTTTTAAGTACCTACCAGAGAGTCACTGTATAAGGTTTCCAAGGAACAACTAGCTGGTGGGTTTGAACTGCTGACCTTGGGGTTAAGAGTCCACTGTTTATCTTACAGTGATACACCAGGACTCTGGCAATACAACAACACTTAATAGTTCTGCCAGTAAATACCCAAAAGATACTCCACTCTGCCAGCCTCACTAGCTCCATATATCAGCAAAGTTGGCTTCCTAGACAAAAGCCCAGGAGGCACCCAACTGTGTCTGTAAGCCTCCTAACCAAAGGCACTCAACTTTCTCCTCAGAGTGTCAGGAAGCCCACCACTCCATCGCGTGCCAGTTCTGCTGCCTCTGCTTCTCTCTCAATCTCCTGGATTGTGGTGTTTCAGTGCAGGGATCTCGGGATCCAAAGGACGGTTCCACTCCTGGCTCTTTTTTCTTGATGGTAGTGAGATTAGCCCTGTCAGATTCTAGGATGGATTACTTTAAACCAAGAAGAATGGCAAAATTGACCAATCCCCACATTTGGGTTCCATACACATCATTGCATGGTCCTACCCCAGAGATGCCATTTACATTATTAGCAAGCTATCCAATCCCCTTGGTGGGTCACCTAACATTTGCATAGCCCCACCCACTCATTTGGTGGCTTTACAAAGACTGGTGAGAAGAACTGTAACAAGTAATTCACTGCACTCCATCTACTATCTCTGGAACAATGAATAATAATAGACGTTCTTGCTTTGTCCCTGACTTTAACAAGACATTTCTAGTGCGTCTCCATAAATTAAAGCAAACTTCTGGGTTTGGACTATATAGCTCTTTTATCAGGTTAAATTAAGTCTCCATCCATTCCAGTTTTATTAGTAATGACAGTTGAACTTTAACCAAAAAATTTTTTGTTGCCTGTGAAATTATATTTTTCTTTAGTATATTAATATGAATAATCATACCAATAGACTTAATAGCGAACTGTCTTATTTCTGGTATTAAAATCCCTAGAATATTTTTTGATACTCTGGATATGGTGAATATTTTATTTTACTAGTGCCATAATTTCTTTGTGCTGATGTAACACAGATATTTCAAGTGGGCAGCTTTAGCAAACCAATTTATTTTCTCACAGTTTAGGCGGCTGGAAGTCTGAAATCAGATCATTAACGCTAGGAGAAAAGACTCTGTACTTTGGGGAAAATTCTTGTTTCTTTTAACTTCTTTCTTGAGTACTGTCCATGTAGTATAGAGGGTTACACATTGGGCTGCCAACTGCAAGGTGAGCAGTTCAAATCCACTAGCCGGTCCTTGGGGAGAAAGCTTAGGCTTTCTGCTCCTGTGAAGGTTTACAGCCTCAGAAACCCTATACAGAGTCAGTATGAGTTGGAACCCACAACAAGGGTACACCATCACCACAGAGCATCAGTCTGTTTTCCTTTGTGCTTCCTAGTTCCTTTCATATCTCAAAAGTGGTTGGTTTAAGTTGCATCTGACACCAACAATTGACTAATTACCATGACACTAACAATTGGCTCATTAACATGACAAAGAAACCTTTTTCCCTAATGGGATTGCTTGCACAGGTAAAGGCACATTTTGAGAGGACACAGTTCCACCCATAACAAATAGTATGTTGCTGGATTAAATTGCAGTTTTATTTTGGATTTTTCCCTCAGTTTCTTAAGTGATCGTCTTTGGTGTCTTTGGTTAGGTTGTTGTTACAAGTGCCATCAAGTCGGATTTGACTCTTAGTGACCCTGTATAGGGTTTCCAAGGAGCAATTCTTGCATTTGAACCTCTGACCTTGTGGTTAGTGGTTAGTAGTCCATTGCTTATACTACAGTATTACACCAGAACTCCTTATGTTATACTCATTTCACAAAGGGAATGGAAGTTTTCCTTCTTTCTTTCTGCTTTGGGATAGCTTAAATAGAAATGGAATGAACTTGTTCCTTAAAGACTGGTTGCTCCAACCCCATGAAATCATCTGGGTTTATGCTTTATTGGGATAGTGGGAGGTGCTCTTTAATAATATTCCTAATTTCTTGTGTAATAATTGGTCGGTTTTATATGTTATATTGCTTCTTGAATGAGCCTGGTAAATTAGGTTTCTCGAGAAAAGTATCCATTTATCCAGGTTTTCAAATTTATTTTGCATGAAGTTGAAGTTTTGTTTTTGGGTTTGTTTGTTTTTTTTACAGTTCTACTAAATATTTTGTCCTTCTTTCCATGTTTTTCTTGATTTAAATTAGTTAGCTAAGGGACTATATCCTCCTCCCCAAAGAACCATCTATAAGATGTTTTCATTTGCACTTCCATTTTCTGATTTTTCTGATAAACTAATTTATGCATTTACCTTTATTAATACTGTCTGCTGTCTTTAGTTTTCTTTTTTTAAAAAATTTAAAGTTAGAGACAAATCACCATATTAGTAAATAATCACAGAGAACGGAATTCTTTCTAAGCACTGCTTTAACTGTATCCTATAGGATTTGAGATGTGGTATTTTCATCACTGTTTTCTAGACATTTTATAGTGTGGGTTTAGAGCTCCACACACCCACTTCACTTAGCAGGTATTCTTGTGTTTTATTATGTATATAGTATTATTACGTAATGTCTCAGAGAATATTGTCTATTATTTTGACTTTTATTTTTTCAGTTTTTATTGAGGTTTTTCCTGATAATAAAAATTCCATGATAATTTTTATAAAATTGGTGAATTTCTTTATGGGGACTGAAAAAAAACCCCAAAGTGTGACTCTGTTTTCAGGATTCACAATTTGGCATACTGCTATCATATCTACCTCATTCAATGTGTTATTTCTCTATATCCCACTTAGCAAAGTAAATTTGATGCCCTACTGTTAAAGATTCTTTCTTCTTGTAGCACTTACAGTTTCTGCCTTTTGTTTTCTTTCTTATTTAACTCATGACTATTAATACTTACATCTTCCTAGTGAGCAGCACACACCTCTCCCTTTTTTTCAGACCTTACTTAATGCTATCTGGCCTGGATTGACTTTTAGCCATTGAGATGGCAGCCTCTGCCTGAATTCACATTTCCCTTAAGCCTTTGCCAATCCTTTCATTTCAACTGTTCTGAATTACTTTGTTTAGGTGTGACTGATTCTGCAAAGTCAGACTCGGCTTTGTGATCCAATCCGAATGTCTTTTTTATTTCGAGTAGGAGACATTTACATTATTGATTGGACAGACATCTGGGTCTTAGCTTAGTAACTTTATATTTTGATTTCAGTGCTTCTAAAAGCTTGGCTTTGTGTGTTTCTGCTAAGACTGAAGGTTGATCTTTTTGATCCAGTGGTCTAACATTTTTTTTTTTTTTGAATTCTCTACTTCTTTGTTCTGTGATACTTTTGTAAAGATGAACAGTGATAAAATGAACATATTTACTTTTTCTTGCCACATCACACCATTTTCTTGGTGTTCATTTTTGCACTTTTAAATAGACCTCTATTACCTGATATGAGCTTTAAATGATACCTTTGATCCCAACAGTTTAAGGTCATGACATCAGTGCACTTGTAGTACTTTCCCCCTCTCTTCTGTTCTTAGCTAGGGTTATTGTTAGCTGCCATAGACTTGGTCCCTATCTCAACAACAAAACACCGCCCAGTGCTGCATCATCCCCAGGTCTGACTATTGTGACCCACGGGGTCTGAGTTTTGGCAGTATATTACTAGGGAGTTTCTAGTCTGTCCAAGCATGGAAACTTCATGGGAACCTCTTGGGCACATTCTAGCCGCACACAAAAGCCTCCACTGACAGATGGTGGTGGTTGTACATAAGGGGCACGGGCAGGAATTGAACCCTAGTCTTCTACATGGAAGGTGAGAATTCTACCCGAGCCACCCACTGCTCTTGTTCTTAGCTATGCTATGAATATAGTAATGGTAATTGCATTCACTACCATCTTCTCAGGACTTGTCATATTGGTATTTTGTTCCACCAGCACCATCTGCACATTTGCCTTAATCCCTAGATAAACAATGTCAGTGTTTGCTACCCGACCATGGGCCACAGTTTCCCTATCATTCCAAGGTCTCCCTCTCAAATACTGCTCAAGAAAGTCTCAAGAGGGGGAACAGTACTCCTGGAGTTCCTGCATCTTTAGAACAGTCTTTAAAAAGTCCTAGATTATTTTGTCTCCTTGAGGATTTTTGTAGAACTTGTTCTCCTCTCTTCTAATATTGAATGTTGCTATGGAGCCGCTGAAGCAGGTCTGATTTTCTTGCCTGATGTGTGACTTTGGTCTTTCATGTCTGATTACTTTACGAAGACATGTCTTGAGGTTGGACAGTCAGTGTCTGCTTTTTCCTGGAATAAGACAAGGCCTGTCTTATTTCTGTTTCCTTCTTTGGAGATTCGGTTCAGGATATATTGAATCTCTTTCACCTGTCTTCCCTATGTAGCCTTTTCTGGTGAATCCTTCCTAATTCCCCATTTCCTCTTCATTTTGCTAACCCTTGTAGCATCTATGTTGAAAGTACCTCCTTGTTTTCCGTGTCTTCATTCCATTACCCTTACTTTGGTGGTGAGTTATTATTTTCTATCCTGTACAATCTTCATTCAATTTTTGCTTTGTGTGTGTATGTGTCATAGTCTGTTCATCCATTGATGGACACTTAGGTTGCTTTCATTTGTTTGCTATTGTGAGCAGTGGTGTGCATAGATCCATGCCGCAGCTCTTATTTCTTTAGGATCAACACCTAGTAGTAGGATTGCTGGATCATATGGTATTTCTATTCCCAACTTTTTATTCTACAGTGGTTGTACCATTTGTTGTTTTTTAAGTATTTTCATTCATGATGAAATGTTTAGCCATCGTTTACATCTCTTTTGGCTACGTTTTTCAGGCGGATAGTATTTTTTGCTTAGCTTTGATGTGGTGCAGTAGGATAAGCAATGGACTGCTAACCCCAAGGTCAGTTGTTCAAAACCACCAGCCACTCCTTAGAAACCCTACACAGGGTCGCTGTGAGTCAGAACCAATTCAACCGCACAAAACAACATATACTTTGTAACTATGGTTCCTTTTTCTTAGATATTTTTTACTGTATTCTATGCTGGTTCAAGTTTGCTTATGATTACTTCACTCTTAAGTCAAAAACAACTTGACAGCACTCAGAAACAACTGCCACCTTTGCAGGAGGTAAGTGTTCTCAGCTTAGCTTTTTGCAGGAGGTTTAGGTTGAGGAGAGGCCAGGGCCGTGTCCTGGGCTCCATGCAATTTTCTTTAAGACCCAGAGTTGTTGGCATTGTAGATTCATCTGTTCCGTAGTCTCTCCAGTTGTCAGTGAGTTGAACTGTGCTCCATAGGGGTTTCAATGGCTGATTTTTCAGTAGAATGCCAGACCTTTCTTACAAGACACCTTTGGGTGGACTTGAACCTCTTCAGCCTTTAGGTTAGTAACTGTTTGCACCACCTTCCAGCGACTCCCAGACATAAATCCCCTTGTCATGGAGTCAATAGCGACCCTGTAGGGCAAAATAGAACTGCCCCCTAGGGTTTCCAACACTGTAAATCTTTATGGAAGCAGACAGCCACATCTTTCTCCCACAGAACTTGACCTTTTGATTAGCAGCCAAGTACTTAATCACTATACAAGCTGAGTGCCTTCCTTTGTTCTCTTTGGAACCAATGAGGTATAGGGAAGCCTCCATTTCTACTGCTGCAAATAAAGGACTTAGGATTTTAGGATTTGGACTTCAGGGTTGTGCGCCTTACCTTTGGAAAGGGTTTGCTGCTGGTTCTTTTTGGGACCTCGCCAACAGCCCTACTCCATCTTGGGCGCTTTTGGTTCCTACCTGTATTGTGCTTACTAGGGTCGTCCTGGTGTGGCGCTGTAGAATATAAACACTGGTCTGCTTACTGCAAGGTTGGAGGTTCAAACCTACCAGCCTCTCCTCGGAAATTGCATGGCAATAGTGGTTGTGTGACAGTGAGTTTTTTCCAACTCCCTACATGGGGTTTCTGAGGCTGTAAATCATAACAGGAGCCTCATCTTTCTCCTCCGGAGTGACTGGTAGATTGCACAGTTAGCAGACCACCAACTCGTAATTCCATTATGCTACCAGGACTCCTTCAGGAGCCAACTCAACAGCACGTAACAACAGCTGTCTCTTAGTTTGACCCAAAATGGAATAATTTGTGCTTTTGTTCCATATTGCTGTCAAACTCTTTCTAGGAAGAGAAGTGGAACCAAAGATGTTACTCAACATTCTCAAAACTGAAGGTCTTCTGTTGGAAAAGTTTAGTAAAAGATTATTGGGAAGACCCTCTGCAGGCCAGGCCCCTGGGTGGCTACTAACCTAAAAAGAGCACTGTAGGATAAACACTGGACTGCAAACCACAAGGTCAGTAGTTTGAGCCCACCAGCCACTCTGCAGAAGAAAGACGAGGCTTTATGCTCCTGCAAAAATTTACAGCCTCCGAAACCCTGTGAGTTGGAACCAACTCTGAGGCATTTAATAACACTAACCTAAAGGTCGGTAGTTCAAACTCCCTCACCTGGTAAGCTACTTCCGTAAAGTTTGTTGTTGTTAAGTGCCGTTGATCCTGTAGAGAGTTTCCAAGGAACTTGAACTGCCAACCTTGTGGTTGAAACTGACTTTGCAGTGCGGCGCATTAACCCACAGCACCACCCATAAAGATTTACAGCCTGGAAATCCCTAAGGAGCAGTTCGACTCTACCATGCGTGCGGCCGCCATGAATCGGAACTGACTCACCAGTCATGGGTTGGCTTGGGTTTGAAGGGTCTTTTCATACATCTTGTTCTCCTCCTTAAAATTAGTAACTCTACTGAACAGACTATCATGGGTGTAAGAGTTTACAGTGAAAATGATCATCCTCCCAAGAAATCAGGGTTACCATTTCTTCAGTACCCTCCTGAACAACCCACGCATCTGTGTGGGACAGTAAATACTTTCTGTGTAAACATTCACTACCTTACACTTTTCTCAGCACCATGCCTTTTTTCCTATAGTGTTTTGTTTTGGTTTTTTTCACCATTGAACAATTAGAATGCTCTTATTCTTTCTAGCAGCTGCCCCATATGCTAACGTGGGGTCTCTGGGCAGTGCCAATAGTCGAGTGCTCCTCTACTAACCTTCAGGTTGGCAGTTTGAATCCACCCGGAGGCATCTCAGAAGACAGGCCTGACAGTTTACTTCCGAAAAGTCAAACCTTGAAAACAAAATAATGATAGCTATTTAATCACTCCCTTCTGAGTGGATATTTGAGTTGTTTCTAGGCTCTCTCTAAACTGTTTAGTCTTTGTGCATGTGAATTCTCCCCGGTTGGACTTGCTGGGCTTAGATTGTCTGCATTTGCACCTTTGATTCCTCTTGTCCTTCCTGTTCCAAGGCTGGAACTAGGCCCTGTACCCTGAGAGTTATAGAGGGCTACCAAGGACGTCCCACATCCCCTGTCCGCTCAGTTCTTTTGACATCTCAGCACTTATTGGAAAAGACACTGACTGCCTGTAATTGTAGAGCTCAGGAAAGAGAGGCAGGAAGGGAGATAAGCAAATTGAATTGGGCATTCTGCCACCAATCAGGGCCTGGACATTGACCCGGAGGCCCCTGCCCTTTCCTTCTGGGTGACCTAAGCCCTTGGCCTAGCGACCCCAACATAGGACCACGATCGGAAGGGCTGGCAGAGCTACATGACCAGATCTTGGGCCACACTGCATTTCCCAGGAAAGGAGAGGGGACCCATGCAGGTCATTGCAGCATGGCCTTGGACAAGTCAGCTGGCCTCTCAGGGTTGGGTCCCTCTCCTGTAAAGCAGGGGTCAGAGCAGCCTGATGCTACCACCCCACCTGCACCCCCAGAACATGGCTGGTGAACCAGAAGTGGCAGCACCTCACTCTGGGGTCCGGGTCAGGCCAGCCACGTTTCCAGGAGCCTGGCCAGCTGGAGAAAGAACTAGGGGTGGGAGTCTACTCCCTCTCTCCCTCCCTTAGGTCTTAGCCTGTTCTCATCTGGCCCACACAGGACCTGCCCACCCTGGGACAGGAGCCTGTTTCTCGGCTGAGCAGGACTTTCCTCACTAATAAATATTTGACTTTCTCAGCATGGTGTTGATACACAAACTTTGAGTCATGCGCTGCTAAAAATGCAGTCTGAGCAGAGAGGCGCCCATTGGGGGGAGCCAGGGACCAGGCCTCTCCTGTCACTCACAGGGCGCCTATTTGGGGTAGAGCTGAGGCAGCTGTCTCCCTGGCCCACTCCCCAGGAGCCTCCAGGGCACTGGTTTTGGGACTGAAGTGGGTCAGGGGGCCAAATCCCACCTGTGATCTCCCATCTTTGGGCCTCAGTTTCCTTCCCTGTGATGTGGAGATCAGGGCTGGCAGCTGATTCAAACACTCCACACACACCCAAGGGGATAAGAGGTTCCCTGGCCTTCCTTCACCTTACTGTGGGCCTTGCCCTTTAAGGACTGTGCCCATTAGCTATCCAGGAAGATCCGGGCAGCTCTCCTCACCCCCCCCCCCCACACACACACACACTCCGCCAAGGCTGGAGCCACGGCCCCGGCACCACTCAGTCCTGCGAGCATTCCCATGTGTACAGGTGCTGCCACAGTCACCGACACTAATAAAATAGGGAAGAAGCAAAGCAATTGAAAATTCTAATAAAATTCAAAACCATCTTGGGCAGTGGTGGAGCAGATTCGATTATCTAAGCATTGCTGAGTGCAGCCTGAGGGAGGAGAGGTGGGCTGCAGGTCCCCTTGCTGCAGGGAGAGGAGGCAGGCTTCGAGATCGGGGGGCCAGAGATATTTTGCTCCATTTACAATTTAAAGACCAAAAATAGCAAACTAGGAACTGATGTTTGCTCAGTTGTCAGCAACTTTCTTCATCAGAGTATCCAGTCACAATCCACAACAAAGAACCCTAGAGGTTGCTAAAATCAGAGGAAGACAAAGCTCTAAATTACAGCTGCTTTCCTACACCGTACAAAATTTGTAGCCAGCATGGTAAGAGGCGGGATCTTTTGAAAGTATAAGGATTGAAGAGAAAGAAAACTACATAGGAAACCCAAGAGCATCAACTGCACATTACTAAAGGGTCAGCAAAATTGGGGATCAACATATATTTTTATGGCGTTTGTTGTTTATTGTTGGTATTAACTCACAGTGACCCTGTGCACATTGAAACAAAACTGCCTGGTCCTGAGTTACCCAATTACATAGGGTTTTTCTTGGTTGATTTTCCAAAGTGCATCACTAGGCCTTTCTTCCTGATTTTAGTCTGGAAGTTCCACTGACATCTGTTCAGAATCATAGCAACACACAGACCTTCACAGACAGATGGATGGTAATTGTACATGCGGTGCATTGGCCAGGAACAAAACCTGAGGCTCCTGTATGAAAGGCAAGAATTCTACAGCTGACCCACTAAAATATATATTCCAGTGGATTTTAGTATATTCACAGAGTTGAGTAACCATCACCACAATCGGTTTTAAGAACATTTCGTCACCCCAAAAAGAAAGCCTAGACACTAGCCAGCACCTCAACAACCACAAACTTATTTTCTGTCTATCGATTTGCCTTTTCATGTATATGTGGTCTTTTGTGACTGGCTTCTTTCATTTAGTGTAACGTTTTCAAGGTTCATTCATGCTGTAGCATGTAACAGTTCTTTATTCCTTTTTATTGCCAAATAATAATCCATTGTATGAAAACACCATGTTTTGTTTATTGATGGACATTTGGGTTGTTTCTGCTTTTTTAACTACTATGAATAACACTGGCGTGATTTTGTGTGGACATATGTTTTAATTTCTCTTGGTTAAGGAATCTGGTAGTGTAGTGGGTTAGGAGCTGAGCTGCTAACTGCAAGGTTAGCAAGTTCAATTCTACCAGCTGCTCCGCAGGAGAAAGACAAGGCTTTCTACTCCCATAAACATTTACAGCTTTGGAAACCCTATACAGGGTCACTATGCACGGGAACCAACTCCACAGCACATCACCATCACCACCACCATATGAGCAGAATTGTTGAGTCATGGTAACTCTGTTTAACTTTGAGGAACTGCCAAACTTTTCCACTGAGGCTGCACTATTGGATATTCCCATTAGCAGTGTATGTGGATTCCAAATTCTCTTGCCAACAATATTACCTATTTGATTATGACTATCCTAGTAGACCTGGATGATACAAGAGGCTTGCAAGAAGCTACTGACCTAAAAAGGTTGGCAGTTGGAATGCATCCAGCAGCACTGAGGGAAAACGCCCTCGTGATCTATCTGCTCCACAAAGATTACAGCAAAGAGAGAACGGCATGGAGCCATTTACTTCTGGAGTCACCACAAGTGGGAATCCACTTAACAGCAATGGGTTTAGTGGGTATAAAGTGATACTGCATTTGGGTTTTGATGTGCATTTTCCCTAATAACTAACGATGTTGAACATCTGTTCATGTGCTTATTGGCCATTTTTGTATTTTCTTTGGAGAAATTTCTGTTCAGATCCTTTTTCCATTTTTAAATTGGATTATTTTATACTGTAATTATTAAGTTGTAAAAGTTCTTTAAATGTTCTAGATACAAGGCCCTTGCTAGATAACTGATTTGCAAATATTTTCTCCCATTCTTTGATTTATCTAGTCACTTGATGATGTGCTTTGAAGTATAAAACTTTAAAATTTTAATGTAGCCAGATTTCCTCTGTCACTTACAGTTCAGCTGACCTATGGCCAAGCGCTGATCCTACAGCTCCACACCAGGACTCCTATACTACCTAGGTTGTTATTGTTAAAGTGCCATTGAGTCGGTTCTGATGCATAGCGACCCTGTATAGGGTTTCCAAGGAACAGCTGGTGGTTTTGAACTGCCAACCTTGTGGTTCACAGTCCAGTGCTGATCCTACAGCGCCACACTAATATAAATTCAATGTAATCACCATAAAAATTCCAACAGCTTTCTTTGCAGAAAAAAAAATCCTCAGATTTGTATACAAGCGCAAAGGCCCCTGTATAGCTAAAGCAATTTTGAAGGACTATACAGCAATTTTGAAGAACTATAAAGTGGGACTCAGACTTCTGAATTTAAACATCCTATAAAGTGGAGTCCTGGTGTGGCGCTGTGGGCTAATGCATCTTTTGATCTACAAGTTCGGTGGTTCAAGCTCACCAGCTGCTCCTTGTATACAGGGTCGCTATGGGTCGGAATCGACTTGACGGTACTTAACAACAATAAAGTGATAATAAATAAATAAAACAGCCCGGCACTGGTTCAGTAATAGACATATAGATGGATGGAACAGAATTTACAGTCCGGAAATAAATTCATGTATCTATGGTCAACTGATTTTTGACAAGGCTAATAAGACCACTCAATAGGAGAAGGAAGAGTCTCTTCAGTGAATGGTGCTGGGAAAATGCAATGTCCACATGTAGGAAAATGAAACAGGATCCATGCCTCACACCAGACCTCAAAACCAATTTAACAAGGATCAAGAACCTAAATGTGATAACTAAAACATAACATTCTTAGAAAATATATGAGTGTGGCTGCAGGGCCTAGTTTTTTTAACAATGAATTTATCATCCATGACACCAAGCCTAAGCAGCAAAAGTCAAAATAGGTCCATGGGCTCTTACAAAATGTAAATACTGTTGTTCATCAAAGGACTTTATCAACAAAGTGAAAAGACCATCTACAGATTGGGAGAACATTTCCAGAAACCAGGTCACCTATCAGGATCTAAGCCAGAATATATATATTTAAAACTGCTACAATGTAATCACAGACAAACAACCCAATCAAAAAATGAGCAAAGGACTTGAACAGATAATTCACCAAGAAGATATTCAAGTGTCCAGCAAACACGGGAAAAGATGCGAGTATCATTAGACATGAAAAAATAAAAACCCATTTCAAACAAGTTGGTTTTGACTCATAGTGACCCTATGTTGTTGATAAGTGCCGTTGAGTCTGTTCTGACTCACAGCGACTCTGTGTAGGGTTTCTGAGGAATGATTGTTGCATTTGAATCACCAACTTGCGGTTCAGTGCGTATCCGACAGCCCCACATGCCAGACAGTAAAACTTTCTTGAGGGTTCCCAAGCCTGCCCTCTTCACGGATGCACACTGCCGCATCTTTCTTCTAAGGTGAGGCTAATGGATCCAGACCTTTTAGGTAGTACCCCAATGCTTAACCCAGTGCACTGCCAGTGTTCCCACTGCTATCAAGTCAAAGAACCCATTATAGGGGATCTGAGATTATAAATTCTTACAGGAACAGCAGATAGCTTCCTCTTTCTCCATGGAGCAGCTAGTGGGCTTGAACTGGTAACCCTGCAGTTAGCAACCCAATGCTTAACCCACTGTGCCACCAGACCCCTTTCATTTGCCTTTGTTATTGTTGTGTGCTATCAAGGCAGTTCTGACTCACAGGGACCCTTAAAAGGTTTCTGAGAACCAACCTTACAGTTTACATTACAGTGTTTATCCTACAGTGCCACACCAGGACCGTTGTTAAGTGTCATCGAGTCAGTTCCGACCCATAGCGACCCTGTATAGGGTTTCTGAGGAGCAGCTGGTGAGCTTGAGCCGCCAGACCTTGCAGTTCAAACAGTTTTGCAGTCTGGTGCATGAGCCCATAGCGCCACACCAGAACTCCTTACACCAGGCCCGTTGGGAAGGTACAAATCCAAATCACAATGAGGTAACGTCTCATTTATACCCTCCATCCCCTAGAGTTTGTTGTTAAGTGCCTTCGAGTCAGTTCTGACTCATAGCGACCCTGTATAGGGTTTCCAAGGAGCAGTTGGTAAGTTTGAACCATCAACTGACCTTGTGGTTGAGTGCTTATCCTACAGCGTGCCACACCAGGACTCCTCCCCAAAAGTAACAATGATCAAAAACTGGAAAACAGGTGTTGGAAAGGTAGTGGAGAAATTGGAACCTTCATCCATTGCTAGAGGGAATGTATAATGGTACAGCCACTGTGGAAAAGTTGAGAGGTTCCTCAGAAAGTTGGATAGACTCAGAAGTGAAAGCGGAACACTAACAGAAAACTGTATACCACTGTTCATAGCCAAAAGGTGGAAATAACCAAAGTGTCCATCAACAGAAGAATGAATCAACAAAAAATGATATATATATACAATGAACTATTATGCAGTTGTTAGGAGAAATAAAGTTCTGGTACATGCCAGAATGTGGATGAACCTGAAAAATAAATGAAAACCTGATGAACCTGAAAATATATGAGCTTATCTGAAATAATCAAATATATAAAAACTAAGATTCTTAGTGGTTACCAGTAGTGGGAGGGAAAGGGGAATTCTTGCTTAGAGGACATTATGCTTCTATTAATGGTTGGGGAATGATTTGGAAATGAATAGCAAGAATAGTTGCATAACTTGAAGCATGTAATCAGTGCCACTGAATTGTCCATATATGTATTTTATTATGTATGTATAGTTTAGCCACAATTTTTTTTTTTTTTATTAAAATCTATGGCTCACAGGCAGTTTTGAAGAACTAAGTAGAACTCATACTTCCTGATTTCAAAAACGTTGTTGTTGTTGTTAAGTGCCGTGGAGTCAGTTCCAACCCATAGCGACCCTGTACAGGGTTTCCGAGTTGTAAATCTTTATGGGAGCAGAAAAACCTCATCTTTCTCCTGCGGAAGAGCTGGTAGTTTCAAACTGCTGACCGTGAGATTAGCAGCCCAATTTGTAACCAGTACAATACCAGAGCTACTGTATAATATTGTGACAGCAATCAAAACTGTCTGGTACTGGTCTAATAATAGTCACACAGACCAATGAAATAGAATTGAGAGTCCTGAAATACACCTGCATGTCTATCTATGGTCTAATGGTTTTAACTTGGATGCTGTGGCTTCAATAAATGGTGGCAGGACGACTGGATTTCCATAGGCAAAAAGAAAGAAGCTAGGTCCATGTCTACATTATACTAGAAAATTAACTGAAAACAGATCCAGCACTTAAATGAAAGTCATAAAACTTCTAGGGGGGAAAAAACACAAAACAGACATATGGCTTGAAATCATATTCAAGAATTCCCCTTTCCCTCCCACTACTGGTAACCACTAAGAATCTTAGGTTTTTATATATTTGATTATTTCAGATAAGCTCATATAGTATTTTATTTTTCAGGTTCATCCACATTCTGGCATGTACCAGAACTTTATTTCTCCTAACAACTGCATAGTTTTAACAGTCAGTCTTAGAATTGATACCAGATGCCTACGACAGGCAGTGTCCCTTAAACAAACAATAAATAAGTGGAATCTAATGCAAACCGTGCAGACCCGGTCAGAAGGTCAAGACCCTGTGGGCCCAAGCGTTGTTGACCGTCCAAACCATAGGCTCTGAGGATTAGACTTTAACCACCTAGTAGACATAGCAAACTGTCCCTCATCTGATTATTCAGTAATGCTTGTTAGGAATCTCATACATGAGCCCTGGATATCCACAGACAA
>NW_006408660.1:2543069-2570106 GCF_000296735.1 Chrysochloris asiatica
TAATAATAATCAATGTAATGAAACAAGCTATATGAATGGTTGAATGTGAAGCTGATGATGTGCCCTGTAAACTTTCACTCAATCCAAAATAAAAACATTTAATAAAAAAACAAAAAACCTGAGGGAACAGAAGCAAATATGTTGAATGATGATGCACTAAGGAGACTGTAATCATTGCAATGAAACAATGAGTGTAAAACTGATGCTCTCCCATGTAAACTATCACTCAATTCACAAAACTTAAAAAAACAAAAAAACAAATTGATACCAGAAGCACTAACAACAAAAAACTAGATCAGACTTAAAAACATTTTTTTTTTAAATTCTGTTCAAAAAGGACTTTTGCAACAAAGTATAGAGACAACCTGCAGAATTTGAGAGAACTTTGGGGAGCCATGTATTGGATAAGAATTTGATACTATCCAGGATCTGTAACAACAACTGCTTAACAACAGGAAAATAAACAGCCCATTCAAACAGGGCAAAGAAGTTGACTAGACATTCACTAAACAGGACACCGCACAAATGCACAAAGCACATCAAAAGATGCTCACCGCCATTAGTCATTATTGTTTGCTGTCAGGTCGGTTCTGACTCACAGTGACCCTGTATAGGGCTTCCAAGGCGTGGTTGGGGGGTTTGAGCCATCAACCTTTTGACTAATGGTCCAATGCATACCCTACAGCACCACATCATTAGAGAGAGGCAAATTAAAACCACAGTAAGATGCTACACCACTTCATTCCCATGAATATGACTACAATTTTAAAAACAGAAAACAAATATTGCTAAGGATATACAGAACTGGTGGGAATGCAAAATGGTACAGCTGCAGTTCAACAGTTTCTCAGAAAGTCATAATACTACCATTGTTGTTATTGTTAAGTGCTAGTGAGTCGATTCTGACTCATAGTGACCCCATATAGGATTTCCAAGGCTTCAACCTTTATGGGCACAGAAAGCCTCATCTTTCTCCCATGGAGTCCTTGCAAACAGCAGCACAACCCAATGCATAACCCACTACTCGGATGTTCAATATTACCATGTGACCCAGCAACTTCACTTATATGTACCCAAGGGACCTGAAAGCAGGGACTCAAACAGAAACATGCACTCCGGTATTCATGGCAGCGTAAAGGTGAAAAAACGTCCACCAGCAGAGGAACGGGTAGACACATGTGGTACCTACATACAACAGAATGCTAGTCAGCCACATAGAAAAGTAAAGTCCCGATCCACACCACAACACAGACGAAGCTTGAAACGTTTTATGCCGAGTTAAATAAATCACTAAAGAACAAATACATATATGAAATAAAGAACAAAAAACGTATTTGAAACAATCACAGGCAGATTTATCCAGACCAAAGTAACAGTATTGGTGGCTCCCAAGGGTGGGAAGGAGGGGGAAATGGAGTCACTGTTTAGGAAGCAGTGCATTTCTGTTGATAATGGTGAGTAGTTTGGTAAGGATTATGGGTGACAGTTAACACATGTGAATACCATATTTTATACAACTAACATGCGTGTTATACGTCTTTGCAAACTGCCCAACTCCCTTGCACGTAAATTTCCTATTGCTTTATATGCATGGGTACATTATATAGGAAAATACAGCAAAGTAATTGATATCACTAAATTGTACACCTGAAAAATGCTGACTGGGCAAATGTCATGTTATATATGTATATAGATATATTTTTTTTCCACAAGTAAAAAATAAAACTGACTCAGCAAAATACACCCACATACAGTCAAGACAAGCCACATACAAAGTGTGTGCAGCCCTTAGAATGGACTTGTGTCCAGGATACAGATGAGGCAGCAGAAAGCTAGGTGCAGGGACAGGCAAAGAGCCATTGACCGACAGGATGGAGCAAGAGCCCAGCAGTAGTGGCTGCAGGGCAGGGGTAGGGGGCAGTTGGTGGAGAGGTAGATGAATCAGACCCACACAGATGTGGAGGGAGACAGGGGAAGACGACAAGAGGGAGCAGACAGCACTTCCAAAGGGCAAAGACAACAGATAATCATCAGTGCAGCAAACTTAGTGAGACAGACCAGGGCCAGGGTGGAGGAGGCCAGAGGAGTAAGCTCCCATTGGGAGCAACACAGGCATGGAAAACGGAGGCAGGTTGGGGCAGGAAAGTTCTGATGAGGGAGTAAAGTACCCACAGGGACCATTTGGTTACTCAGAGGTCTGCAGGGGACTGTCCTGGGGAAGAGGGAAGAGCCACATGTAGCCTACTACAAGTATGCAGATGCCCCTGAATATCTGGGCATGTGCCCCTAAGCATGAATGCATGTATATAAGCGTGTCACATGGGCTCCGAGAATAAGATACCAGTCAGCATTCACCACGCAGTGCCTAGTTGGTAACCACCACCCTTGGGTGACCCCTCTGGCCCAGCGACCACACACCGAGCTCGTACATTTCGTTCTGTTATATCGGGTCACCATGAGCCCAGAACCAATTCAACAGCAGCTCACAACTACGCACCAGGCCCTGGATGCTGCACTCTCATCCCATCCTCAAGCCCACCCCCACCTTGGGAGAACAGAGGTAGGGAGCTGAGATCACTTGCTCCAAGGTCACCAGCTAGTAACTGGGGTACCTTGATTCATAGGGGGTGTGATCCCAAAGGCCCTAAGCTGCCACCCAGGACGTGGGGACAGGGCAGGGTCCCTGGAACAACCGGGAAGAGGCTGAGCAGCCTTTCCCACCCCCAGACCACTCCCAGACCAGAGCACAGCTGTGTCTGTCCTGACCCAGCCATGCTTCCCCACCCCCTCTTGGGCAGATTCATTAAGGATTCTGCTGGTGCCACCAGCTAATTAGTGTCATGTTAATTGAGCATTCAGGAGGCTGCCACCTCCAAGGGCAGAGTGTGGCAGGGAAGGGGAATGCAGATGTGGACTGCTCCTCCCTGTGGGCTGGGACCATGGCTGGGGCAGGGCTGGACAGGCCCCACGCCCAGAACCCCATCTGTCCTAGAGGCACAGATTTTGTTTCAACACTGACTCCTGAGCCTTAGAGAGGAGGGTCAGACACAAGGGTCTGCACCAGTGTGAGCAATGATATCATTCACTGAACACCTAATGGGTGCACGCCTTTAGTTCTCCTACCTCTATTCTCTATTAGGGAAAAGCCACAACTCCATTTCACCATTGGAAAAACTGAGATCAACTTCACAGGGGGATGCCCACTGAGTCATTAGGTGCCTGGGACCACAGAGTGACCCAGACAACAGCTCTGGAGTCAGCAAGACCCAGTCCCAAACCTGTATTTTCTAGCCAGGGACCTGGAGCAGGTGGAGACTTTCCCTCTCCAAGCTTCAGTCCGCTCCTCTGTCAAAATGGGCTAGTCCCCCAAATATACCTCACAAGGCACAGTGGGTATCAGGGTGGGGGAGAGTCTGCCTCCTGTGTTTGGCTGGGCAATCCCCAGGGAACTGGTTTATATCCACAATAGATGCCTGGGGTCCATTAAGAACTCTGGATCATGGAATCAGGACAACTGGGCTGGTGTCCCTTCCCTACCCCCATCACCACCTCCACCTACCACTTGAACACACAGTGTTCATAGATGGTTCAACAGCCCTTCATCCCCTCTGACAAATGAGACCCACATACTAAGTGACAAAGCCATCAAACCCATGTGACCAGAGCCCAGTTGGGAGTCCCCACTCTGCAGTTACCACGGTAGAGTCCCCCACACACCCTCCGCCGCTGCTTGTGGATTCCAAGAGGCAGCCACGGCTGTGTCCATCTGCTCGCCTGTCTCCCTGTAGCAACATTAAATCCTACTCAAAGGACTGGTTTTAATTGGCTTAATATACTCGTTAATAACCGCATCTATTTAACGCACCTGTAAAAGGCCCATAACATTAACTTAATGGCGGCTGTGACTGCACCGGCTGTACTGCCAGCCAGCCTTTTAAATCTCCTTACAAAGCTTTAATGGGGGACCCGGTGGGCGGGGAGGGGACAGGGGAAATGGCCGCCAGTGCTCAGGGTGGGCGCCCCTCTGTGTGCATGTGTGAGCACCTCGAATCTGCCAGGAGAAGTCCAGTGTCTGCTCCCGTAGTTTCTCAACACCTCTGAGCAGGGATTTCTCTGGGCTGTGTGTCATTCACACCTCATTTCTCACATGCACCAGAGTAGAGAGAAAGGTCAAGCTTGCCCACCAACGCCTACCAGATCTAGCCCCCGAAACAAGCCCACAGACAGGTACACGACAGGGGAGCAAATCACAGAAGACTGCCTGTAGGAGGGCAACATCTCCGCTGAGACTGACTGGAAGGGTTGAGAGAACCAGCAGAGTAGGGGATGTGCCAGCACACCTCATACTTCATTCACCTAGCACATGGTTTTAATGCCTGCTGTGAGCCAGAATCCGAACTGGGCACTGGGACACAAGCTCACATGGTTAATCAATTAACTACTAACAACCCCAGAAACACCTCAGAAGTAAGGCCTGGCAATCTGCTTCCGAAAGGTCACAGCCTTGAAAACCTATGGAAAGGTTCTTTTCTGCAACACATGGAGTTGCCCTGAGTCAGAATCGAGTCAACAGCTAATACCACTACCACAACACGTTGTGTTCAATTTCATGGTGTGATCACTGTCTATCTTGAAGCCCTTCCAACCTTGAGGGCTCATCTTCCGGCACTGTGTCAGATATTGTCCAATTGCCATCCAGAAGGCACTAATTTTCACAAGTGTATCAACAGTCCTTTCTTCCTAGTCTCTCTTAGTCTGGAAGTTCCACTGACACACCTGTCCACCATGGCTGACCCTGCTGGTATCTGAAGTACTTCCATCATCACAGCAACACGCAAGCCACCAGAAGACGACAACCTGACAGTTGGGGGGTGGCCAGTTAACTATGGCTGCATAAAAAATTGCTCCAAGTGTAAAACTGATGTTCCCCCATGTAAACTAATCACTCAATTCAAATTAAACACTTAAAAAAAAAAAATTTGCCCCAGAACATAGTGGCATGAAATGACAAATTTGAACAAAAACAGGAAGAGGTTGTCTCTTCCCCCCCGTGGTGGTGGTGTGGGCTCAGCTGAAGACTGGAAGGTTGGAGGCTGGGCCATTCCAAAGGCTTGTTCTTCACCTGCCTGGTGGGTGATGCTGGCAGTGGGCTGAGGCCTCAACACCAAATATGGCCTTCCCATGTGACTTGGGCTTCCTGACAATCTGGTGAATGGGTTTCAAGGATGGACCTTGAGACAACTCTCCAGGTAGATGCCATACTGCCTTTTATAACATACCAATAAAATTCCACTGCAAAATTTCTTCATTAGAACATCAAGGCAAGTGGTCAGGTCCCCTCAGAGAAAAACCCCTTCCAAGACTAAGACTCAATGGGAATACACGCTGTGATTGGTGACCACGCTCGACACCGATAAGGGGAAGTGAGGGAAAAACAGCAATGAAGCGGTGAGCTAAGCCCTACAACATTCAATAGACTTCTGTGAACCCGGGTGAAGACCTGGTTGGCCAGCAGTGTGGCAAGACCTGGGGACCCTTGGGCCCAGAGTCAGTGACATAGCCACAGAGGACTACAGTGGAGAGTGAAGTGTCCAGCTGATAAGAAGAGAGGGCATGTGCATAAGAGCACCCACACTTGCAGATAATACCTACTTGTCCTGGCTTCGATGACTGGATGATCGGAGCTCAACCAGAAGTAAAAAGAAGAAGGAAAAAAAAAAGTATTCTCATACAATTTGATGAACTTGACCCACACCTATGGAAGCAGTAGCTCAAAAGAGGGAACAAATCCTTAAAGCAAAAATCATTCCCACCCCCTCCACATACAGAATAGACAGGGATGGGCAACTTAGACATTGGCTATCCAAAATGGGGGGTGGAGGGCTACAAAGGCAAGAAGTGACTGGCTTACAAGCTTTCAAGAGGGAACCTAGATACAGAGGGCCTGGAGGAAGGTAGAATCTCCAGTGAGTAGTATTCAATCTGACTAGGCGGGGCTGATGCAATGAAATGCAGAAAGGTCTCTGGTGATACAACAGTGAATAATTGTTATCAGGACTGACTGTGAGGGTCGGAAATGTAAACGTAGACGTTTTATAGCAAGGAGGGGAGTGACTGACTTTTCAGTCTAGAAGCAGAGGTCCCTAGGAGCATCAAGGGAGAAGAGCAGAGAGCGGGACCCTACCCAGAGAAGCAGTGATGCCTGAAATGGAGGCAGAGATGATGACGTGGAGCGATGGAGCAGCTGGAGACTTTAAATCCAGAGAGGGAGAGCGACTGTGTGCTGAAGACCTGGGGGGTCTGGGGGGAAGGACTGCATGGAGGGGATTGTAACCATGGCAATGAGATGATATACGATAGAATGAATGTAAAACTAATGTTCTCCCATGTATACTATCACATAATTCACAATAAAACATTTAAGGAAAAAAAAAACAAACTATGAAATGTTTGATCAGAGACGAGTAGCAAACTATTCTACAAGAAAGGGCAAGAAAGGTACCATATTCCTCAGTTTTGCTTTCTAGAGCTATATTTTTGCAATTAATTGTGCTAGTTCAATGAACTAAAATAAAAATTGACATCTGGAAGAAAAAAAAATTTCATTAGGATTGAGTCACCATGTGGATAAAAGTTAGACACCACAATTTTTGGAGGGAGTGTCATAGCTTGTGAGCATCTGTTAAGATGACCACACCTGCTTTATCCTTGTGGGGAGGGCTTGTCAGTGTCCAACAGGTTATATGTTGTTAAGTGCCATCGAGTCGGTTCCAACCCATAGCGACCCTATATAGGGTTTCTGAGGAGCAGCTGGTGAGCTTGAACTACCGACCTTGCAGTTCAAATGGCTGTGCAGTCTGGCGCATTAACCCACAGCGCCACACCAGGACTCTGACCGGTTATATAGCCTTTTTATTTATTGCCTCCTCCTACCTTGCCAGGTCAGTGTGAGACTCAAGGTTGGCAGTTCAAACCCATCTGCCACTCCTTGGAAACTCTATACAGGGTCACTATGAGTCGGAACCGGCTCGATGGCGCTTAATAATAACTGAAATGTCAGGGAACCTAGGTGGTGTAGCAGTTAAGTGCTCAGCTGCTAACCAAAAGGTTGGCAATTTGAAACTACCAGCCGCTCCACAGGAGAAAGATGTAGTATTCTGCTTCCGCAAAGGAGACTGCCTTGGAAATTCTGTCGGGCAGTTCTACTCTGTCCTACAGGGTGGCTGTGAGTTGGAATGTCCTTGATGGTATACATAACAACTAGCATGTCAGCTCCTTGTGGGCAGGGACTCCTGCTGTTGGGGGGACTGCACACAGGAGGGGCTTGGTAAATGTCAAATGATTACAGGGCTGGATGTAGGCTTCCGGAAGTCATCTCTCCATGGGGTCTGGCCTCCCATGCACTGTGACCAGCAGTGACCAGGGGCCATGGCCTCTCACTCATTTCCCTCTGACAGCTCTGAGGAGTACCTACCGCATGTCCTCTTGGCAGTGGGACATAGCAGTGGACATGCCAGCTGGTGAGACCCAGGCTGGTGGGGGAGCAGGACAAACCCCAGGAGTCAGAGTATGCTGTGTGGAGATAGGGGAGTCCAGATGCTGCTGAAACCCCAAGTAGGGGCCCCTCACCCACCGGGGACGGGGGAAGGAAAGGTTTCTGGGAGGGAGCAGCATCGCATTGGGCCCTGGGGCTCTACAAAGAGCCATGCAGCCACAGGCCTTCTCCCAAAGCCATGTCCACTCTATAACCATTGACTTCTCACGTCCTTGCCACCTTCTGGGGCCGAGGGACCCACCAAGAAGCCACCCCAGACTAAATGGGACTGTGCATTGTACTGAATGTTCATGGCTCCAGGGGATGAGCTAAGGTGAGGACCCCATGCTGGTGAAAAGGCTGGACAAGGGCATATCCTGGGGGCTCAGGAGACACTCCGTTAGGGAACAAGGACCAAAGCAGGGGCCACAAATTCAACAACTCACAGGGGGCAACTGGGAATCGGGCCACTCACACCCCAAGCACTGCAGAGCATTAAGCAGGCGAAGCCCAACACACGGCTCCAACCGATGCTGAGGACTGCCCAGAAGCAACATTTGGGAGCAAGGCAAGATCCCAGAGTGGGAGAGCTACCTGGCCCAGTAACTCAGCCTCCTCTCTGAGTCTCCTGGCTGACTTGGTCTCTCCTGGGATTGTCCTTGTAATTCCTGGTGTGCCTATGTATGTAGGATTAGCAGCAGACTTCAAACTACAAGGTCAGCTATTCAAACCCACCAGCAGCTCCTCGGAAACCCTACGCAGGGTCGCTATGAGTTGGAACTAGCTTGACGGCACTTCACAACAATTCTGTGGAGGCATCCCTGGGTTGTTCAAATGCTTACCGCATTCAGCTGCTATCTGAGAGGCTGGAGGTTTGGTTCACCCAGAGGTACCTTGGAAGGACTGGTGATCTACTTCCAAAAGATAAACTGCTGGAAACCCTATGGAGTTCTACTCTTGACACACATGGGTCACCAGGAGTTGGAATGAAGTAGAAAGCAACTGATTTTGAATCCTAAGGATGAAGGTGGAAGAGTCTCATGAATCTTCTGCCTTAGGCCAAGTCTTGCCTAGCTCATGCAGGTTAAGATAAATTGGGAGATAGATGAACAGAGTCAGATTCCAGCTCTGCCCCTTGCTGGTTGTGTGACCACAGAAAGCTCCTCATCTGTAAAATGGAGCCCTGGTGTAGCACTGTAGGATAAGCACTGGGCTGGTAACCAAAAGGTTGGCAGTTCAAGCCCACCATCCGCTCTCAGAAACCTTGAGTCGAAACTGACTGGACAGCACACAACATCAGTTATTTACTGCTGTGTAACTTACTGACCCTACAACTTAAGACATCAATCATTTATCCGCACTCCCAGTTCCTGGGGTCAGGACTCCGGAAGGGACTTAGCTGGGTGGTTCTGCTCAATGTCTAATGAGGCTGTAGTCTGGGTGACAGCCGGGCCTGTGCTCAGCTGAAAGCTACACTGGGGGTGGGAGTTGGTGGCTGGAGGTTTCAGCTCCTCCTTCCTCCAGCTCCATGCCTGCTTTCCCAGACTGAGCTGATGCTGGGGTTAGGGGTAAGGGCACCCCAATGCCTTTCACCTCCCTGTTCATTGTGGCAGGGAACTACCAAGAGCGTATAAGCCACAAGGTAACAACCATTGTGAGGGAATATGGTGGGACCTATTGGAGGCTGGCTGCCAAGTACCAGAATGCACCTGGAGGCCCCCCACCACCATTCACCTCAAAGAGGAGTCCAGAAAGGCAGTGGGCACCAAGCCTTGTACATACTGAGTGCTCAGCACCGGTGGCACCACCTTCAACTCCAACCAAAGCACAGAGACCTTTCGCCCTTACTGAGGCCTGCTGACCAGACAGGGGGAAGACAGACCCCTTCTTTCAATGAAAGGCAACTAGAGAAGCATCACTCTTTTTTTTCTTTCTTTTCCTTAAGGTTTTAAACACCTAATTTATTCCATCCATTAGATAGATTTTGTAGATTTAATCATTTTCACAGTTGGTGGCTCATTGGATATTCAAGATAAACTCCAAATGAAAGTATAATGGTGAGGACAAATGAGTTTTCACACCACACTGGCAGAAACTTGCTTGGGAAGAGAGTTTAAGAGGAACAAAAATACATACAGATATCATTTTTTCCCCCCCGGCAGCCGCCGCTTTTGCTGACTATAGTAGGTTACCACAGTTAATTTCACCAGTTTTGCTCATCTGTAAAATTGCATAAAAGTGACATTTTTGTGCTCATTATAGCAACTGCTGATTTACGGCTGGTAAATGGAGAACTGGGCCCTTTTTTGCGGGACTCTCCGAGTGGCGCTAAGTGCCCATGAAATTGCTTGTATAATGTAGTTTAAATCCAATCTCGGAGAAAGATTCCCCCGTTGGCCAAAGTGACATTTCCATTCTCCACACCGAGTTTATTTTAGGCCACTTAGGAGGGGCTACCCCAGAACAGGGGCCAGTAGCCGACCCAGGGTCAGGTCTACCTGCCCGGTCCAGGTGAAGACAGAGGGGCGCAGCCCCAGCCTCCCAGGGGTGCTTTGTGATCTCTGCTTGCCTCCCTGCCGTCTGCCCAGTTAGACCACATCCATTCTGCTCAAGGTTGCCAGAATGATCTTTTTGACCTGCAGGCCAGTCTGCCCCTGGCCCTCCCTGCTTTTAACCTTCAAGGGCTTTGTGATGCCTGAGAACAAGATTTTCCACCCAGGCCCTGCTGACATTTGGAGGCTGCAGTCCTTTGCGGGGACTTGTTGGGTGGCATAAAAGGTTAAGTGACTACTAGCCAGAAGGTTGATTTGAACCCACATAGAGCTCCTTACCGAGGTGGCAGTCTGCTTCTGGAAAGGTCACAGCCTTCAGACCCTGTGGAGCAGTTCTGTCTGACGCCTGGGGTCACTGTGAGGCAGAATCGACTTGATTGCAGCGGCAGCAATCCTTTGTCGTGGGCGACAGCCACTAGTATTTCACCCTTAGGTGGGATACCCAGACATAGTCCAGATATTGCCAAGTGACCTCTGGGAGCAGAACCCTCCCCACCTTCCCACCCCATGGCTCCAGCTTCCTGTTCACTCTTAGCATTGCTGGCTCCCACCCGGCCCTGCTTCCTCACCTCTGTACTTTCTTCATACTGTTCTCTCCACCTGCGATGATATGCTTGTCAACACCCTTCCTTTCCCCAACAACCCAGGACTCCCCTTGGAGACCATGTCTTCAGAAAGTTGCCCTAGCTGGCCCCCCCAGGTCCCCACACTCCCTCATTTCATATTGGCTGTGAACCTGGGATGGGGACTTGGAGGTAAAGCTCTGAGAAGAGGAAGTGTGGCCATGTGGTGGGGAGACCTGGGAAGATGATAGGGGTCTGTGTTTGGCACCCACTAGAGTTCCCTTTTCTCTCCCAGGAAGCCTCTTGCCCTGGCAGCTTGGTGGAGGGATGGTGAACGTTCACTCAGCACTTGCTTCTGCTCCCCTGCCCCACTAGCATGACCTAGCAGGTCCTCACAGCTACCTTAGGGCATCCCCATTATACAGATGAAAAAACTGAGGCTCTCCCAAGCTTCCCGCCCCTCTGCAGGGAGGGGAGGAAGTAAGTGTGCTATAGAGAGACCTCAGAGGAACCTTTTTGCTCGAGTGCCCAGACAGGTCACAGTTCCTCAGCAACCACTGGGTACTTGACTCCCATGTGGGCCTTGGTACAGTCACTTCTCAAAGCCACTTTGTAAATCTGGCACGATCTGCCTTAGGAGGGGAAACATGCTAGGTAAATGTTGCCATTTACCTAGTCAGTTCTATCATATGGTGTCCCCGTGTGTGTATCAGAGTAGAACTGTGCTTCACATGGTTTTCAGATGCTGATTTTCAGAATCAGTTTGTCACCTTAGGAGCCTCTCAGTGGACTTGAACCAACAACCTTGATGAAAGGTTAGCAGGCCCAAGGACTCCACTCAGGACCACACAGCCCCACAAGCAGGATGCAACCCAGGCCTGGCCAGCTCCAAAGCCCCCTCCATTCCACCCAGGAGGGTCTAGGGATCATGGGTCTGCCTGCAAGTAACCCCTAACAGTGGGAACAGATGGACAGCCTGCATGTGGACGGCTTACAACAAAGGGCAGAGTGGGCACCACCACACTGGTCCTGCAGATAGTGACAGGAATTCTTGGGGGGTGGGGCCCAAGCCCCTCCTCACCCACCACTTTGATGTATATGGTGAAAGTATACACAGAAATACCTTCATCAGTTTCCACATGTACAATTCCGTGACATTGAGTACGTTCTTCAAGTTGTGCAAACCAGTCTTCCTATCCTGTCCCAAGGATCCCTGCACCATTACCATAAATGCAAAAACTCGCCCTTCCTCCCACTCGTGGTAACCACGATTCATCTTTGGTTTCTCTATATCAGCCTGTTTCGTATATGTAAGACACCTAGCGCATCCAGCATTCTGTGGCGGCTTTGTTTTGTTCACTCAGCTGCTGCGTCTTAAGCCCATCTGAGTGGCACACATCAGAAATTCATTTCTCTCTCTGGCTGAGCATAGGGAAGAAAACCAGCCTATATAGCAGTAGTCCCCACCTGCACAGCCTCATGCCCACCCCCTTGCACCAGACACCAAGCTCTCTTCATATAGTAACCCGCTTTACCCATCCTGTGAAGATGGCAGGTCCCCCTCGTCCTATTTTCCAGATGAGGAAAGGGAAGCGCCAAGAAGATGAGTAAGGGAATAGAAAGAATGGACACCCACAAGGACGGTGTTTAATCAAGACAGAGGACAACAGGTGTCCTCAAGAACAATGAGCCACTGAAGCTCTGCTCTGCTACTGAGCCTTTAACCCAGACACAGTCTCTCTGGCAAGCTTGGGCATTTTTTTTCTCCCAAAGCTCAGCATATTGCTGTGGTTGTACATCCTTGAGTTGATTCCAATTCAGAGCAGCCCTGTAAGGCAGAGTAGAACTGTCCCACAAGGTCTCCAAGTCTGTAATAATATTTACAGGAGCAGACTCTGTTCTCCTGTGGAACAGAGGCGGGTTCAAACTGCTGATCTTGCAGTTAGCAGGGAAGCATTGAACCATTTCCCCACTGGAACGCCTGAAGTTAAACATAGGCTTCCCCTCTAACCAGAGAGACCACTTCTGAGTATTTCTCCAGTAAAATTCACTAAAAATGGGAACCAGGACACATGCCATAACCAATTTCACTGAACCATCTGCGTAAAAATTGTTGGAACCTAACCTGCTAGGTAAACTTTCAACAAAAGCTGATAAAACGTTATTTAAAAACAGAAAAAAGACGTTTTACATAACAGTCCAAATGCCCGTGAGCGGCAGAGCAGATGAACACATTGTGGTCGTCACCCAGCAATGAGAAAGAACAGCCAACCACTACACAGGAGACTATATGGACCTCATGAACGTTATGTGACAGGAAGAGAAACCCGACACGAATGAGCACAGATTGTAGGGTTCCTTTTTACCAGGCACCACCAGGCCACGTGAGTAGAAGACAGGGGAGCGGTTAACTACGGAGGGCTAGTGACCGGAAGGGGCATCTGTTGGGGGGTTAGCCATATTCTGTTTCTTGGCCTGGGTGTCATTATATAGGCATACTCTGCTTGTGAAAGTTCCCGTGTATGTTATGTGCAGTCTCCTTGACATAGTCTACACTTAGTAAAAGGCTTAAAAATCTGTTGTTGTTGATAAGTGCTGATGAGCCAGTCCCAACTCAGCAACCCTATGTAGCAGGGGTGGGGAATGTCCAGTCCTTGGGCAGTATGTTGTTGTTAAATGCTGTCAAGTCGGTTCCAACCCATAGCAACCCTGAACAGGGTTTCTGGGGCTATAAATCTTTACGGGAGCAGAAAGCCTCATCTTTCTCCTGTGGAGCAGCTGGTAGTTTCGAACTGCTGATCTTGCGGTTCACAGCCTGATTCATAACCACTACGCTACCAGAGTTCCTTTTGGGCCGCATAGGCTCATGAAATCATTTGGTGTGGCCCTGCCAAGGCAACCACAGTTTCAGCCATGGCACTGTTGTTGTTAAGTGCCGTCAAGTTGGTTCTGACTCATAATGACCCTGTTTAGGGTTTCCGAGGAGTGGCTGGTGAGTTTCAACTGCCGACTTTGTGGTTGAAGCCAACATTGCAGTCCAGCACATTAATCCACAGTGCCACACCAGGACTCCATCACGTTGTTGTTGTTGTGAAGTGCCATCGAGTCAGTTCCGACCCATAGCAATCCTGTATAGGGTTTCCAAGGAGCAGCTGGTGAGCTTGAACTGCCAACCCTGCAGTTCAAACAGCTTTGCAGTCTGGCGCATTAACCCACAGCACCACACCATCACATTAGGGGTGAGTTAATTAAATGTTTGACCAAATATAGCAGGTTAATTTTTAACTTGATCATTTTGTCTGGTCTGCGAATGATGTTATAAATTTGGGCAGCAAATAGGCTCCCCATCTCTGCTGTATAGAGTTTCTGAGAAGCAGCTGGGGAGTTTGAACTGCCGACCTTGTGGTTAGAAGGAAGGAATGAGGGAACAATGGGCAAGGGAATTGGAGGGACCAGGTCTGTGCTTTCATCTCCTCCTTGTCTCCACAGGCGAGCCAGCCGCCAGCTCCATGCATTCCTCCCGCTACCCGAGCCCGGCCGAGCTGGATGCGTATGCTGAGAAGGTGGCCAACAGCCCACTCTCTATCAAGATCTTCCCCACCAACATCCGGGTACCCCAGCACAAGCACCTTAGCCGTACTGTCAACGGTTATGACACCAGCGGCCAGCGCTACAGCCCCTACCCACAGCACGCCAGTGGCTACCAGGGCCTGCTGGCCATCGTCAAAGCTGCTGTCTCCTCCTCCAGCGTGGCTGCTCCCACTGGGCCTGCCAAGAGTGTGCTCAAGAGCGCTGAGGGCAAGAGGACCAAGCTGTCGCCGGCCGCTGTGCAGGTGGGCATTGCACCCTACCCGGCACCCAGCACTCTGGGGCCCTTGGCCTACCCCAAGCCACCTGAGGCACCTGCCCCGCTGGCTGGCCTGCCCGCAGCCGTCACTGCCGCCTCCGTCATCCCCCTGCCTGGCCGTGGCCTGCCCCTCCCGCCTTCCAACCTCCCTTCTATCCACAGCATCCTCTACCAGCTCAACCAGCAGTGCCAGGCCCCAGGCGCTGCACCTGCAGCTTGCCAGGGTGTGGCCATCCCCCAGCCTAGCCCAGCTAAGCACGGTCCAGTGCCCAGCTTCCCCAGCATGGCCTACTCGGCGGCTGCTGGGCTGCCTGACTGCCGGAAAGGGACTGAGCTGGGCCCTGGAACCACACCGGCCTTGACGTTGGCCGGGGCCACCAAGCCTGCAGGGTACTCAGACGGTGGCCTGGATTACTTGCTGTGGCCGCAGAAGCCGCCCCCACCACCGCCCCAGTCACTGCGTGCCTATAGTGGTGGCACGGTGGCCAGCAAGTCCCCTGAGGCATGCGGGGGGCGGGCCTATGAGCGGGTCAGTGGGTCGCCCCTCAACTGTGGCATTGGACTGCCTGCCAACTTCACCGTGGGCCAGTACTTTGCAGCCCCCTGGAACAGTGTGCTGGTGACCCCCACCAGCGACTGCTATAATCCAACGGCAACGGTGACTGTGACGGAGCTAGGGCCGGGGGTGGCACGGGCACTGGCAGGGCCCCCCGTGGACACCCTCCCAGGCCTGCCCAGTCGGAGCATGTGCAACACTTCGGTGCTGAGCAGCAGCCTGCAGTCCTTGGAGTACCTCATTAATGACATCCGGCCACCCTGCATCAAGGAGCAGATGCTGGGCAAGGGCTATGAGACGGTGGCCGTGCCCCGGCTGCTCGACCACCAGCATGCCCACATACGCCTGCCCGTCTACAGATAAGGCCTGCCCGGCACACAGACAGACAGACAGACAGGGCGCTGAGGGGTAGGCAGGCCATGGGGCAGCCCCCTGTGTCTGAGAGTGCCCGGGATGCCACAGGGAAGCCAGGCTGGGGGTGGGGGTGGCAGGGCGACCTCATGCACCCAGACCCTTCCCCCATCAGCTGCCCAGGACACAGGTGGGCCTGAAGAAGCTGCTTGTGTCTGTGTCTGCCTCCATCCACGCTGGAAGAGGCAGGGAGAGAGAAACCACTGGAAAAGAGGAACGGGGGGACACGGAAGGAAATGTGACGCTCTTGAGTCAGGGTGGGGTCAGAGAGCTGGCTCCTCTCCCCCTGGAAAAGGAAGAAAGGGGGCCTGGACCCCCACTGTCCCCCGACCGGCCAATCTAGGCCAAGACCACTTTGATGGAGGCCCCAGGGACTACTGGTCTCCCTGGCCCTCCTCTCCCCGACCCATCCTTCCTAACAGAATCCCACCCCCAGTCTCCAAACCCTGGACTACCCTCTTCCCCGAGCCCCAGTACATCTTACAGGGCTGCCAGGCACAGTTGTGCAGGTTGTACACTGCACAAGGGCACCTCAGCCAAGGAGACACCACCACGCGCATCCTGGACAGGGATATTCGTTACAATAATTTTCCACATCTTGAGGAAGGGGCACCATTTTCATATTTGCACAAAGGTGCCACAGGGGCCCACTATCTGACCCATTTAGAGATAACCCATCTTGCCTTCCTCAGGGGTCTCCTTGAAACTAGCGAGGGGGTAACTGGTCTTAATTGGGGAACTGACTCCTTTCCTGCAAACCAACCTCCAAGGCCCACCTCCAGCAGCAGGAGGGGAAGACAGGCAGGGGTCCCCCACTAGGTCCCCAGGGCCCGAAACCCAAGCCCTGCCCCCCCTTGGCGCTCCGGAAGCGGTACTGTATCTCTCCAAGGCCTGTTCAAGCACTAAGTGCATTTACAAATCTCTGAGAATGTTTTTTTTATACTAAAATTGACCATTATATTCTACTGTGAGAAGTGCAGTCTGCACTATATTGTTTTAAAAGCAAAGAGAAAAAAAGAAAACACAGATGGCGTCTCAGCTGTTGGATTGCTTCGGGTTCTCGTTCACTTCTTCCCTTGGAGGGAAGCAGCCGGGCTTCTCCTGGCCCCTGCCTTGAAAGCCTGAGGGAAGCTGGCCAGGAGGGCCTGGTCCCTGCCTGCTAGGGGTACTGGGCACTTGGGGGTTCACTGGCTTCCATCTCTGTAAAGGTGGACACTGTCACTGCCTGTTTGCATCCCAGCTCACAGGCTGCTAACTGTTGGGTCATGGCACGAGCAGACATGGACCTCCAGTGCTGTCCCTGTGCAGTGCCGAGCAGCTTTGGGGATGACACCCTCATTCCATCATTAAATGCCTCCCCAGCACCTGTTGGTGCCTGACATGCTGCAGATTTCAATGGTGACAGGCCAGAGTGGCTGGACACCAGCCACCTTGCTGGCCATCCCAAACACAGCTAGGCCAGACGCTCCAGTATACCCCAACCCAGATACCTGAGGAGACCGTCCCTGAGAACAGCCCTATCCCACAAAACTTGGCAATTACCAGCCACTTACTGTGTGTCTGCTGGAGGTCCCTAGGGGGCACAGTTTGTACTTGACTACTAACCTAAAGGTGTGACACTGGAGGATCAGCACTGGACTACAAGGTCAGCAGTTCAAACCCACCAGTCACTCCTTAGAAACCCTATGAGTCGGAACTGACTTGATGGCACTTACCAACAACAAACTAACCAAAAGGTTGGCGGTTGGAACTCCCCCAGCAGCACCACAGAAGAAAGGCCTGGCAATCAGCTTCAGTAAGGGCTACCAGCCAGAAAATGACCTGGAGCACTTCTCTCTCACATGGGTCCCCTCAAGTCAGAATCGACTCTACAGCTGCGGGTTTGATTTTTCGGGTGTTACTGTGTGTTGGGTCTTTTCATGTCCACTCTCTCTAGTTGGAGCCTCACAAAGCTTTTGCAAGGAGGGGGTGTCGAGAGGAAGAAACTGGACTCCGAGAAGTGAAGTAATTTGTTCAGGGTTACACAGCAAGTCTATGACAAAGCTGGGATCCAAGCCCCACAGTACAAACTCTCCCAGAGCCTGTCCCCGCCTTCGCTTCATTCCCTCTTCAGTGTGGCTGGATTCCCGAGTCTGATTGTGGGTACTCCTCACACAGACAAATCTGTCCAGATAGCTGGTACGAGGAGGTCCAGGGCAGGGGTGGGGAGAGAGAGGCCACCCAAAACAGGACCCTGTGGTGGGGGCTTCCGCCTCCTTAGGGCCAGGCCTCACCCTTGCCGGGTCCCTGGGAGCTTGCGGGACTTAGCACCCAGCTCTCAGGAGAACTGTCTTACTATAAAGGAAGAAACAGGCTCCAAGGGAGACTTTTGAGACAAGTCAGTGAGCCAAGCCCATCAACGCAGCCCAGGCCAGCCCTGGGGAGCAGCACGCAGCACAGGTAACGAGCTGCCAGGGGAAACCACAGACAGGTGGCAAAATGCTTTTCTGGCCTTGATTCTCACAACAACCCATCAAGCACATAAATACATCCACCTTTTACAGAGGAGGACTAGGCGAACCTGAAACAAGGCCACAAGGAGAGTAAAAAGAGTCAGGTTTCTGGTGGAACCCCAGGCCCTGGTTTAGGCTGCCTCAAGATACCCATCTTCTCTCCTACACCCCCCAACCCCATACACATAAACAGCCCATAGTCCACCTTGGGCACCAGAGTACCCAGGGCAACTCCACCCCAGGGTCAAGGGCAGTGAAAATACCTGAGGAGAGGAGCCCCTGGTATCCAGGTGTGCCGCTGTGGGTTAATGTGCTGAACGGCAAGGTCGGTTTGAACCACAAGGTTCAAGCTCACCAGCCACTCCTCAGAAACCCTATACAGGGTTGCTATGAGTTGGAACCGACTGCATGGCACTTAACAAGAAGAAGGAGCCCCTGTGTGGTACAGACAGTTATACCTGAAAGGTTAGAGGTTCAAATCCACCCAGAGCTACCTTGGAAGAAGAAAAAAAGTACAGGCAAGAAACCCTATGAAGCAATTCTAGTCTGTCCCGTGGTGTTGTCATGAGCCAGCGTCAACCTGATGCAGCTAACAACAAGTTAGTGTACACAGACTAGGAACTCCACTTAGTCCTCACAGCCATCTGACACGATATAGATGTTGTGGCCTCATGAGGCCCAGAGAAGTACAATCAGGATTCCCAACACAGCCAAGGGCAGGGCAGCAGCTGGGCTGCTTAACACATATTAGAGTCAACTAAGCTATCTAGAGACTACCAAATGCCAACTCCAGCCATCCCTCCCAACACACTCTACCATTTAGTTGGGCTCAGTAATTCATTGCAATGGCCACACCAAGCTTACAGTTACGGGGTTTATCAGACACCAAGCTTACAGTTAAGGGGTTTATCAGAGAAGTTAAGTTATAATCCGAGTCAGGGCACAGTTGTTCCAGTCAGGACAGCCTCTTTCCAGCCATACCCACAGGCAGGCCTCTCGCTGGTCCTTGGCCTCTTAGCCATGGGTCTCTTGACCACTGCCCTGCTCAAACCATGTCACAAAGCTCTTTTAGGGTTGCTGGTAAATGTCCAAAGGCACTCCACTCCACTATAAACTTCAGCCCCAAAGACCTCTGGTTCTAGTTCTGTGGGTCAGCAAACCTAGCTCCCCTGATTAAGTGCTTGGAGGAACCCCATGCCACAAGTAAGCTTCCTAACTAAAGACATTCCATTTTATTTGCTCGGTGGACTGGGAAGCCCACTGCTCGGTCCTCTGCTGTCAGCTTTCTGTCCCTAGGTTGAGAGGTTCAATGTTCAGGAAACTCAGGCCCCAAAGGACCTGTTCCACATCTAGTTCTTTATTGAGGGTAGTGACACCCTCCATCCTGCTTCTCAGACGACTCATTTTAGAGCTCCAAGTTTTTATAATTAGCCCCGTTAACAATCACTCACAACTGAAACATAATTCATCATCATCTTCCCCCACCTTCTATTACCCAGACCCATCAGGAAAACGTGGTCTAATGGGAGTTACAAAGACTACGGCTAGAAGAAATATAAATAAAGCACTGCCTCACAGGCTCAAAAGATATACAATCACTACCCAAAACCACAGTTAAGGACGGAGATGCAGCTGGGTTTGAACTCCAGCCTGCCCATATCATCAGTCTGAGTTCTTGACTGCTGTACTGTGTGGAGAATATCAAACAACCACCAACACCCAAACATGGCCTTCAGAGGCCTAGCCTTGGGTCTCTCCCTTGTTGGAAGCCCAGGGGAGAATCTGCCATCTCATCTCTCATGTGGTTGAGTTCTGTGGAGTCTGTTCCTACTCATAGCAAACCTGTATGGGGTTTCCAAAGATCAGCTGGTGGGTTTGAACCACCGACTTTGCAGTTAGCAGCCCAGTGCATATCCTACAACAGCATACCAGGGCTTTCTGTTTGGGGGGGGGGGGGACTCACATCTCTAGACACGTGTGGCTGGCCCAGAATCCCAACTATGATATCTCTTACGGTCGGAAACCCGATACAGGGTCGTGATAAGTCGGAACTGACTCGATGACACTTAACTATCCTAACAACCAACTCAAGAGATGGTCGCCCCATTTCCCAATCACTAATCAGTGGCTGCGTGAAGGGGACTGAGCACGGAGACAGAGGGTGTTAGAAACAAACACCTTGCTATAGTGTCTTTGACTTACCTCGCTGTCCTTAGAACACTCCTCTACCATTTCCGGGAGCGAAGCTCAGGACTGCAACTTGAGCCCCTGAAGTTGACTTGAACGGAAAAGCAAGTCCCCTCACTCCGCTGAAGCCGGCTTGCGCACGCGCACTGTGCCTGCGCACTTCCTTAATCCTTAAAGGGCTGGTGGACGGAGCTCTCATAGTATGGTTAAGAGTCGGGCTACTAACCTCAAGGAGGAGGTGTTGAGTCTGTAGCAGGACAAGCCTGGCTTGGAGGCAGTGGCCTTGCTTCTGGGTCCATCATATCTGAACTGGTCGTTATCCACCATATAGAACTAGACTCAAAGGAAAAAGACCCTCAGAAAGAGAGAGAAAGCCCTCACTTGAGAAGGGAGATGGTGGTGGTGGTTATGTGCCGTGGAGTCGACCCTGTATAGGGTTTCCGAGGCTGTAAATCTTGACAGGAGCAGAAAGCCTCATCTTTCTCCTGCGGAACAGCTGGTAGTTTCGAACTGCTGAGCTTGCGGTTCGCAGCCCCATTCTTAACCACTACATTCGCTACCAGAGCTCCTTTGAGAAATGGGATGAGTAGCCCTATTTTGCAAATGATGAAACTGAGGTTCAGAGAGGGGAGGCAATTTGCCTGAGGTCACACAGCAACTTGGTCCTAGAACTTGGATTTCCTGAGGTGGCTCTAGGCTGGGGAAGGGAGATGGGCACTGCCTCAGGGCACACCTAGCTCTACTGGGGACTCTCCCACACCACTTCCGAAGTTCCAAGTGTCCAAGTGTCCTTCAGGCCTTTTCGAAAAAGGCCCCTGGGTGTGAGCACAGCGCCCCCTGGTGACCAATCCGAGGTCCTCAGCAGTCCCACCCTGATCCACCCAGGGAAACTCTGGTGTCACTGAGGACTTTGAGGTGCTGAGGAGGCCCTGAGCTGGGAGCTGGAATCTGAGGCTTGGGTTCGAGACCCAGCTCCATTCCAATCTATTCTGTTCTGACCTGTTAGAGAAACCATTACAGCCAAGTGCTGTGGAGAATTGGAGCATGAACACATGAAGGCCAAAATGCTAAGTCCAACTGACACGGATCTACTGTAGTCAAAAATCCACATACAATTTACAGTTGATCCTTGAGCAACGTGGGTTCGAACTGTGCGGTCCCATTTATACGTGGAGGTTTTTTTCCTGTGACTAGTGTTACCGCAAAGGAGCTCTGATAGCGTAGTGGTTACGAATCGGGCTGTGAACCACAAGGTCAGCAGTTCGAAACCACCAGCGGTTCTGCGGGAGAAAGATGAGGCGTTCTGCTCCCGTAAAGATTTACAGCCTCGGAAACCCCGTGCAGGGTCGCTATGAGCCGGAACCGACTCCACGGCACATAACAACAACAAGTGTTGCAGCACTGTTGCTAAGTGTCGAGTCGGCTCTGACTCACAGCCAACCCTGAAAAGGACTTCTGAGGAGCAGCTGGTGAGTTAGAACTGCTGACCTTGTGGTTAGTAGCACAGTGCTTATCCTACAGCGGACTCAACTTATTTATATGAGAAGATAAATGTATTACGTCCAATAATCATAAGAAGCCCAAAGGTTGGTTGGTTAGTTCAGCGGCTCAATGGAGTCATCAAAGACCTGAGATTCTTCCAGCTTCCGGCTCTGCTATGCCCTCTCATGGTCACAAAAACGGCTGTTACAGTTGCAGAACGGACAGTATCCAGCAAAGGAGAAGACATTATTTCTTACAGTGTCAGTAATTTCCCAGGGCTGCAGTACCACAAACTGTAGTTGGTGGTTGCTGTTAACTCAGCTCCGGCTCATGGCAGACTTATCTATCTGAATGAAATCTTGGCCCATTCCTACAGCATTCTCCCAATTGTTTTGTTTGCGCTCATTTTAGTCTCTCACAGTTCTAGAAGACAGAAGTCTGAAATCAAGGTACTGGCAGGACTACACTCCCTCTAGCTTCTGGTGGCTCGCAGCCATCACTGACATTCTTTGGCTTAGACACATATTCCAATCTCTGCCTCGTCTTCCTATCACTCCCTTCTCTGGGTTTCTATGTAAACTCTTCTTATGAGGATACAAGTCGATGGATTTAGGACCCACCCTAACCCAGTGCAATTTCATCTGGATCCTTACAAATTACACTGGCAAAGACTCATTTTCCAATTAAGTTCACATTTGAAGTTCCAAGTGGATCTGGATTTTGATGGGGACACTATTCAACCCGCTACATTATGGTCCAATGAACCTTTCCCAGCACCCAGAGTCGACTTCCCCTCTCACTATGCCTACAACCACACTTAGTGAGAGAAATCACCACAGAGGCTGGCTCAGGAGGTCCACAGCTGTGCAGAGATCGGAGAACCCTGAACAAGGGCAGGTGTTGGGAATAAGGAAGAGAGACCACCACTGCTGGGAGGTCCAAACGCAGCCATGCCTGCACGTGATTCCCGAGATCAGAATGCCAAACACCTGGCAGAGTACTAACACATGATGATGCCCCATCCATGCTCACTGTCTTTTTGGTGATTCCTTCCAAGAATGTAAGACTCCCTGCCTGGTTCCTCCTGTCCCAGCCTCCTGCCACTCAATGCTCCACTTGCTTCTGGAGCTTGAGTGTTCATTGTCTAAATACCTACCTGCCCCAAAGCTGCTTCTATCCTATCTTCTGGCTCCATCATTGTTGTTAGCGATCACTGAGTCAGTTCTGACTCATGCTGACCCCATGAGTGCAGAATAAAACTTCACTCCTTATGGGTTTCAATGGGGGATGGGGGAGGGAGAGGAAGGAAGCAGATTGCCAGGTCTTTCTTCCGGGGCACCTCTGAGTGGGTTCCAACCGCCAACCTTTTGGCTAGTGGAGCACTTAACTGTTGGTGTCACCAGGGACCCTCTGGCTTCTTCTTCACCCTCTCCTTTGTTTCTATCTTATCAGCTTGGAATGAACAAAGATCTGCCTCCACATTGCCCTCAATGACTTTGGATTCCTAAAAAATAAGAGGTGGGAGGTGCTTAATTCTCATGTAAATGCATTCACCAGGAAGTCAAAAATTAATAACCGCCCCGCCTGTACAACAGAAATGATGAGAAGTTGCTGTTATCTGGGTGAAACCTGGAAGCTGCCGATTACAACACTGGAAACTGTTGCAAGCACACACTCGGGGAGAGGAACAGTTAGGTTGAAAATGGCTTTTGATTTAAAAAAATAAAAATCCCCAGCATTCATCTAAAACAATAATAACAGCTAATAATAACAGGGCATGTAATAATGAACTATTCATAGGCATAAGAGGTAATTGTTCAATTAAGATCCGAGGGGTTCAGAGACTGTCTTTTCTGATGGGGGTCCCTTTGTTTTTGCCTCCAACAGCACTAATTATTTCCCACTAGTGCTTTAAACTTGGAGGGGGGAAAAGTGCTCCTGTCAAATGTGACATACAAGTGCTTTATCATTATTAAGTGCACATGCACACACATAAAAAGAAATCCTTACTGGAATAAAGTTAAGGGTGTGATCATAGGGAGAAGGTTCTAAAAAGAAGCTGACAGTCTCAGAGGCTCAGTAAAAGTGGCAGGTGACAATAGAGTCTTAGCTGCAAAAGCACCTGCCTTATCTCTCACCCCTCAAGACCAGCATTTCTTCTTCAGTACGAGTTCGAATCCCACCTCCACAACTATCAGCCAGGTGCCTCTCTGACCCTCAGTGTCCTCATCTAAAATATAATATGAAATTCATATACAGAATGAGGTGCCCTGGTGGCACACAAGTTAAAGCATTTGGCTGCTAACCAAAAGGTCAGCAATTCAAAAGAACCAGCTGCTCCTCAGGAGAAAGATGCAGTAGTCTCCTTCTGTAACTATTACAGCCTTGGAAGCCTTCTGGGGCAGTTCTATTATGTCTTACATAGCTGCTGTGGGTCCGAATTGACTGGATAGTAAAGGGTATATAAGGAACGGACTAGACGTCTGGTTTTATTGGCCTGCCCAGTTTCTACTTACCTCTTCTGCTATCTGTAAGGTCCTTGGGTGGCACTAATGGTTTGCATTAGGTTATTAAGGAATCTGACAGTACTAACAGAAAGTGGGTGATTCAAATTCCCCAAGACAAAACCTGGCAATCTGCTCCCATAAAGACTGTCATTAAATACTGTCGAATTGGTTATGACTCATAACGTCTCTGTATAGGCTTTCTGAGGCTTTAAATCTTCACTGGAGCAGAAAGCCTCATCTTTCTCCAGCAGAATGGCTGGTAGGCTTGAACCATGGACCTTGTGGTTCACAGTTCATTGCTTATCATATACAGCCCAGGAAATCATATGGGATAGTTCTACTTGTCACATGGGGTCGCTGAGTCAAAATTGACTTGATGACACCTAACAACACCACCTAAAAAATAATAATCGCCAAACCAATCTGTTGTGGAAGGAGTACAGCGTTCCTTAGAAGCCAGGATGACCAGACTTTGTCTCACATACTTTGGACATATTATCAGGAGGGATCAGTTCCTGGAAAAGGGCATCATGCTTGGTAGGGTGAAGGGTCAGGAAAAAAGAGGAAGACCCTCCAACTAGATGGATTGGCACAGTAGTGGCAGCAGCAGGCTAAGGTGTAGCAACAATGTGACTTCAGAGTGGACTCGATGGCAGCTAGCTAGCTACATCTCATCTCTCCTTCACATGCCTTGAGTCATTGCGTCCTATCCCTCTAACGTGAGTGGTGAGAATGAGTTTCAGAAACCCTATGTGACAGTTCTGCTCGGTCCTAGAGGGTCACCATGAGTTGAACTCGGATCACAGGTGGGTCTAACAGGTAAGGGAAAGTGACTTGATTGAAGTCCTCACAAAACAACACAAGGGATGGACAGAGGGTACAAATCTGGATCTACAGACTCCAAGTCCACTGCTATTCCCACACAGGCGTAAACCCTTCTCCACTGAAGCTTAGGAAGGACAGAAAACCCCTTCAACCAGAGCCAAGGCCCGGAACCCCAGCTTCTGTTAGCTGCAGATTCCTTGGGTTCAGGGTGGAGGGAGAAGGAGGGGAGATTTGGGGGAATCTCCCCTCCATGCCAGGAACTGCCTGGGAGCTGGACTGGCAGCAAATGTCACCCCGGCTGCCTTCCACTCAACAAACATAGCCATTCACAAGTCCAGGTGGCATAAAGGCCCTCAGGGGGAAGCGGGTAGAGGGACACCCATGGAGGGCCATCCCTCATCCCCACCCCAAGCTAATGGGACTGTGAAGCCACTGGTGGAGGCGGAAACAGAGCAGAGATGGAAAGGTTGGGGAAGAGGGAAGCAGGCAGACAGGGACCCAAGGAGGTCCACCTCCACACACACACACAGTCTACCACACCAACGCTCCAATCGCCACCACTATCTTCACCATGGTCACCCTCATCCTTGTCCATCTCCACTGCTCTGCTCCCACCCCACCACTAGCTTCACCACCCCGAGCAGCATGAATGTCTCCCTACAGCATTACTACTTCGACCAACATTACTAGGCCTTCACTAGTATTACTATCTCCCCACTAGCATTTCTGTTCCCTCATTAGTTTTTAATCCCTTCTCACTAACATTAAGGAGCTCTGGTAGCATAGTGGTTACAACTTGGGCTGCAAACCATAAGGTCAGCAGTTCAAAACTACCAGCTGCTCCACGGGAGAAAGATAAGGCTTTCTGCTCCCATAAAGATTTACAGCCTCAGAAACCCTGTTCAGGGTCACTATGGGTCAGAACCAACTTGACGGCATTTAACAACACCACCAACATTACTGTCTTCCCATCATACATACTACTATCTCCCCATCAGCATTACTAACACCTCACTAGTATTGGAATTCTAGTGTAGCACAGTAGGATAAGCACTGGACTGCTATCTACAAAGTCAGCAGCTCAAACCCACCAGTCACTCCTTGGAAACCCTATACAGGGCCACTATGAGTTAGAACCGACCTGATGGCTGACTTAACAACACTAGTTTCACTATCTTCTCACCAACATTACTGACTTTCCATCAATATTACCATCTTCCTACCAGCATTACTAACCCCTCACTAGTATTACTCTTCTCACCAACATTACTATAGTCCCACCAGCTTTACCATGTTCCTACCAACACAGCTGCAATATGCAGATGATTACAGCCACCTGTGATATGCAGATGTTACAACCTTGCTTGCTGAAAGTGAAAAGGACTTAAAATACTTACCGATCACAACTGGACCAGTAAATAACATCATGATAAATGGAGAAAAGACTAAAATTATCAGAGACTTCATTTTGCTCGGATCAACCATCAACACTCATGGAAGCAGCAGTCAAGAAATCAAACAACGCATTGCATTAAGTGAATCTGATGCTTAAGACTTCTTGTTCAAGAGCAAAGATGTCAGTTTGAAGACTAAGATGCACCTCATATGCATGTGAAAGTTGGACAAGGAATAAGGAGGACCATACAAGAATTGATACATTTGAGTTATGGTGTTGAAGAAGAATATTCAAAGTACCATGGACCGCCAGAAGGAAAAATAAGTCTATGTTGGAAGAAGTACAACCAGAGTACTCCTTAGAAGTGAGGATGCTGAGACTTTGTCTCTCATATTTCAGACATGTTATCAGGAGGGATCGGTTCCTGGAGAAAGACATCATGCTTGATAAAGTACAGGGGTCAGCAAAAAAGAGGAAGACCCCCCAGTGAGATGGATTGGCACAGTGGCAGCAGCAATGGGCACAAGCGTAACAACAGTTGTGAGGATGGCATAACACTGAGCAGTGTTTCCTTCTGTTGGGCACAGGGTTGCTGTGAATTGGAACTGACTTAATGGCACCTAACAACCAATGAAACTTGGCTGAAAGCAGAGAATATCAGAAAGATGTTTACCTGTGCTTTTTT
>NW_006408660.1:2571335-2577534 GCF_000296735.1 Chrysochloris asiatica
TTACTATGCCCTCACAGTATTACTATCTCCCCACCAACATTACTATGCCCTCACAGTATTACTATCTCCCCACCAACATTACTATGCCCTCACAGTATTACTATCTTCTTACTAACATTACTCTCTCCCCACCACCATTACCATGTCCCCACCAGCATTAGTACTTCTACCAGCATTACTATCTCCTCATCCACATATTCTCAAACTCATTCCCTTCATACCTTCTGTCCCCATCACCACTCCATTTTCACCCCCATTTCTCCGGCACCCCAGCGTCCCTCACCACCACCCTACCCACCATCTTGGTCCTCACTTCTATTCCTTTCTCCTCTCTCCCCACAAGCATTCCTAGTTCTCTCATCTTCCTGGCTGTATCCCTGGGCCAGTCACCATCACCATCTGCACCATCAATGAATGAACATTTATTGAGCACAGACAAGTCCCAGACTCAGAACACACATCCCAGCAATCCAGCCCTTTAGCAAAGTCACGACATGGCTGTACATGGTGGGATGTGAAGCCCAGGGCGAGTGTTGAGGCCTGGGTCTCGGCTGGGCAGCACACCTGGAAAGGGGGCCTGAAGCTTCTGACAGACCCAAGTTGGGAGTGAAGACCATCTGAGAGCTTTCCTGAGAGCTGAACCAATAAATAATGGAGAGACAGGGGCCGGGGTGGAGCCTGTGAGCAGAGGGGTCCTGGCATTGGTTAATGTGACTCCATGGGAGTGAGACAGGCGGCCAGGAGCCCCAGCCCAGGGGTTGGGAGGGAGGAAACAAAGGGGGCAGAGGATCCTGGAGCCTCTGTGGCATCTCTGCCCAGCCCTCACCTCTGGGGGTCAGAGCGGCATGGTGGACACCCCCAGCCGCAGCTGAAATGCAAGTGGACTATATATAAAAGGTCAGGGTGAGGGGACAAGGTGGAACTGCAGCTTCTAGAGGGCGGCAGCGTCAGCCCTCCACTTGGGGGGATAGCTCTGCTGGTGGCCATCGCAGCTGGGGTTCCCCATGGTGTCGAGCGGCACCACCACTTCATCTGGGTTCAAGTTCTTGTTCAACTCCACCACGCGGGGTACCACCGAGGACCATCGATCTGTACAGGGGGTGCAAAGAAGGAAAGGGTCAGTGGGGTGGAGAGTGTGAGCACATACTGAGCACCTACTGTGTACTAGACACTCCACCACAATCTCAAGGCAGGGGAGGGGAGTGTATTATTACTCCCATTTTACAAGGGTGGAAACTGGGGTACAGGGAGGTTGAGGCACCTGCCCAGGAGCACACACAGAAGAACCAGGATACAAGCCAAGGTCTGAAGAACTCGAATAGCTCCATCCTTCCTACTGTACCATCCTCACTGATGGTTTAGTGAGAAAACAGAAGGGGCTCCTCCATCCCAGGAAGACAGAAAAACCTGATCTCCCCTCCCCATAGAGATCAGCTACCCCAGCCATTCATAAGCATTCAAGGCCAGGCATGCACACTGAGGCCCAAAGAGGGGAAGGGATTGCTCAAAGCAAACTAGTGATCATGACAGATGAGGACCCCTGTTGTACCCTGTTCACCCTTCCACTCCAACCTCCCTTTTCCTCACCCCTCCGGAGGCGGCCCACAGTATGTGAGAAACCGTAATACTGGTACGTCTCATTCTTGCCGGGGTCCTCGTTGATGATACCCAAGTTCTGGTTCCAGTGAGACCAATTCACCTCATCCACCCTGGGAGGGCCAGAGCAGAGGGTCAGGGGGAGACTCCCCAAAACACAGGCACCCTTGTACACCCTCAGACAGTCTCCCTAGCGCATCCTCCTCATTGCCATTTCCTCTTGTTACTGAGCAGTTGTGGTATGTCCATCTCGACTCACGTGTGCAGACCCACGTGTGCAGAGCAGAACTGTGCTCCACAGGGTTTTCAAGGCTGTGACCTTTCAGATCACCAGGCCTGTCTTCCGAGGTACCTCTGGCGGGTGATTTTGAACCATCTTTCAGCTAGTCATTGAGAGCTTAACTGTTTGCACCACCCAGCAACTCCCTGGTCAGGTCAATTCCGGCCTCCTGAGCCCAAAATGGTACAGTACCATTTTCAGTATTTTTTTTAAAGACTTAATATTTTCATTCAATCTCCATTTTTTGAAGCCCGTACTCCATGTCAGCTAGAAAGGTAGTATGTTTGTTATCCCCATCTTACGAATGAGGAAAGTGAGGCTCCCGGGGAGGAAATTGTTCGGCTGACATCACAATTACTAAGTTAACGGTGTCAGAATTGGAGCCCAGTCTTGCCTGACTCCAAAACATTATGGTTTAATATTCAACCCCAGCAGTCCCTTTACGAAGAATGATTTGCCTTTAACAAAAAGATTCCCCAGGAGTACCCTGGAGAAGCTGGCATCCACTGTATATATGGAAGGTGCAGACAGTCTGCAGAAGGCTCCCGGGACAGGCAGGGGAAGTCCCAAGCCCTGGAAGCTGCTGAACACTTGCTTTCCTCACATCACCAAAGCCCACCTAGTGTGTGGTTGATAGAAAGTGGTTCTCTAGTTGTGCTCTTTTAAACTCTAGCCCTATAGGATAAAATGGACCACAGCAACTCCAAAGGGCAGATGAGAGCCTCAGGGGGCAGTGAATGTATGTCCATGAGGGGAGGAGCAACTCAGAAAAGGATGCTCTTACAACTCAAAGGATGTCATCCCTGTTGTCAGTGTGTATTCTCAACAACCACCAAAATAAAATAAATGTTAAAATAAAAGAAAGCATTGTTTTGAGATGAGTACCCGCCCTCACAGCTCCACCACCCTGGATGGGGACTAGAGTTCAGTGCCGCATGCTCCCTTTTGGGGTGTCCCCACAGAGCATCGGGCACTGGTCTATAAGGAGGTACAAGCACTGTCTCCATTTCACTAATGGAAATGCTGAGGCCGGGAGAAGGGAACTGGCCTGCCCAAGAGCGACCATGGGAACTAAACTCTGGTTGGGCAAATGGGAACCTCAAGAGATCCTGAAGTTGCAATGGGCAGAATCATAAGCAGGAATAGCAGGAAACCAATGCACCCTAAGTGTGGTCCTGCCTTGCCCTCCAGGCCTGGCTCACCTGAAGCACCACCGGCGGTCTGGAGTGCCATCTGAGCCCTTGCCCACCGTCACCATCTCACCGGAGCGGAAGGCTTTCCTCAGGAACACGGGGAAGGAGCGTTCAATGTCCAGGATGGTGGTAGCCCACTGCAGGGAGAGGAGGGTCAGGGCGACCCCTCAGTAAGCTTTCCCTCAACCCCATGCCTACATGCGAACTGAGCAAAGACCTGGGCCTTCCAGCTTCAAACTCCCCTAGAAACGGGGCTATCAGCTCACATCCCACAGGTGCCTGGCAGGAAGTTCACATGCAGACAGACCACCGCGTGAGTCCTGTGACACACCACCACTCAGTGTGGGCAACAGCAGGGAGGAGTAGGGACTAGGGCAAATGGGGCCTGGGCAATGGGAGCATGAGTGTGGAGCCAGCATTGCTAGGGATGCCAGTTTTCCCCCCAAAAAAGGGCCAGAAATGGTCACTCAGTGGGAAAATGGAAAGATGTCTTAGGTGGGGTAAATGGTTAGGCACTTGGCTGATAACTGAAAAGTTGGCAGTTGGAGTATACTGAGAGGTGCTTTGGAAGAAAGGTCTGGTAATTCACTTCCAAAAAGCCAGTCATTGAAAACCCTATAAAGATACTCCAGCACACATGGAATCGCCACGAGTTGGCACTAACTCAATGGCAATTGGTTTGCTTGTTTTGGTTTTGGGAAACTAAGGTTCAGGACATCAACAGGTATGGATGAAGCTCACCGGCAGGTGTGGGCCATTTCCCTCTGGCCCAGACCGGGGAGACACAGACATCGGTTTTTATTTCATTATGCCATTTCCTTGAAATGCAATGAGTCAGGAGGAATGTGGGTGTGACTGCATCTCCGGACTCTTGTGAAGCCCTGCTCTATGAACTACACTGGGCCTAGGAGACTGTGGGTTGACACCTGGACCCCGAGGGCCTCTGCTTTCAGGAAAACAGAGGCAGCAGCGTCCTGTGTAACGACGTGGCTATGTCCACGTGGCTCCTCCTCTAATGATTTCTTCTCCCTGAGGGTGTAGAACCCAGGCTGCTAAGACTTCCCGATGAGGAGCCTGGAGGCCCCTGGGTGGCACAAATGGTTAAACGCTTGGCTACTAACAGAAAGATTGGTAGATTTGAACCCATTCAGAAGTGCCTTGGAAGAAAAGCCTGACAATGCGCTGAAGGTCCCAGCCTTGACAATCTTGTGGAGCGTCCATGTGACCACCACGAATCGAAGCAGACTCCACGGCAGCTGCTGGTAGTGAGGTGTCATGAGAGCTGGCTCCCCACCCTGGCCTCATCTCCTGGGTCACAGTGGGGCAGGAAGCTACCTCAGGCCTGGGCAGGGCCCCTGTGGGAAGGTCCATGCGCTCTGCCCAGCTGCATTTCCTTCCCCAAGAGCTCCTGCGACTCGGTGCTAGGAGAAGCTGACATGTCCCAGGAGTGTGACTGCAAGGTGTACCAGAACCCACAACTGGTGGCAGGCAAGCAGCCACCTCAACATTCACTCAACAACCTTTGCTACCAATTTTGGTGGTGGTGGTGTACCGTCCAGTTGGTTCTGACTCACAGCAACCCTGCACAGGGTTTCCAAGGCTATAAATCTTTACAGGAGCAGAAAACCTTCTCTTTCTCCTATGGAGCAGCTGGTGGAGTCGAACTGCTGACCTTGTGGTTAGCAGCCCATCGTGTAATCCACTATGCTACCAGGGCTCCTTTGGGTACCCATTTTACAGACAGGGAAATGGAAGCTAAACTAGGTGGTAGTGAGGCGCGTCAGCCTTCTCCATTTTGCAAGGAGAAGGAGGTGAGCCGGGGGACCTGGAGCCTCACCTGCAGTTTCCAGATGTGCTTGCTCTCCTTGGAGACCTGGCCGACCGTCTCTCCCATGAGGGCAATGAGCATGTTGAGGAGTAGTACAAAGGTGAGGATAATGTAGGTGACAAGCAGGATGATGAAGACCACTGGGTACTTGGTGCTGCTAAGCATCTCCAGGTCGCCCATGCCGATGGTCAGCTTAAAGAGGTCCAGGAGGAAGGTGCTGAAGGTCTCACTGTCGCGGCATGAGGGGTAGGTGGGCACTGAGCAGTTGGTCTCCTCCTGGTTGCACACCTTCATGTTGGCACAAGGGTTCAGGAGGGAGACGAGGGCTGTGAGAGGTGAAGAGTGTCATTCCCACTTTATGGAGGGGAAAGCAAAGGCTTGGAGACATGAGGATGTTGTCCCAACGTTCCTCAACTAGTAGGACAAGCCAAACCTTCCAGACGCCAACACCCACGCTCTTTCTATAACTCTTAGCTGACCAGGAAGAAGTATACAGGATCTAGTCCAATGGTCCTCAACCCGGGGTAACCACCCAGCCCCCAGGGACACTGGGCAATGTCACACCTGGGTCCCCTGCTACTAAGTCGATTCCAATGCATAGCAACCCCGTAAAACAGAGCGGAACTGCCTCAGAGGGTCTCCAAGGCTGCAATCTGTACAGAAGCAGACAGCCTATTTTTCTCCCATGGAGCAGCCAATGGGTTCAAACTGCCGGCCTCTCGGTTAGCAGTCATGCCTTAACCACTGTGCCACCAGGGTTCCTTGGGTAGAGGCTGCAGAAGCTGCTGACCATCTGTCTCAGTTCCGCTTGCTACTACAACAGAGATACCACACTGAGTGGCTGTAACAAACAGAAATGTATTCTGTCACAGTTAGGAGACTAGAGGTCTAAATGCAGGTGTTGTCTATGGTTCTGTAAGCTCCGGCTCCTCGGTTCCCTGGCTATATCCACGTGGAATCTATCTTTCTCCCATTTGTGCTTGCTTTCTTCTGTGCCTCGTCTGCTCTTTCTCTCTCTCAAAAGTGAGTAGGTTCAAGACCCACCTTACATGAATATTGTGGGTGGTGGTAAGTGCGGTTGAGTCAGTTCTGACTCATGTTGGTGTTGGTGGTAAGTGACATCAAGTCGGTTCCGACCCACAGCGACCCTGTATAGGGTTTCCAAGAAGTAACTGGTGAGTTAGAACCTCTGACCTTGTAGTTCAAACCAACCTTGAGGTCAAGTGCTTATCCTATGGCTCCACACCAGGACACTATAGCAATCCTGTATAGGGTTCCCAAGGAGCAGCTGGTGGGTTTGAA
>NW_006408660.1:2579004-2584474 GCF_000296735.1 Chrysochloris asiatica
GCAGCCCATGGCACTTTGAATATTCAATATTCCAACCCATAGCGACCCCATATAAGGTTTCTGAGGAGTGGCTGGTGAGCTTGACCCACTTACCCTGCAGTTCAAACCGACTTTGCAGTTCAGCGCTTTAACCCACAGCTCCACACCAGGACTTGTAAACCTCCCCTGACAGACAGCTGGTGGCTGCACATGAGGTGTACTAACTGGGAATCAAAGCCTAGTCTCCTGCTAGAATATGAGGGTTCTAACATTAAACCACCACTTCCTCACTTCCATTCTAATGTTATTCAGTTGTACAGTGGCTATTGGAACTTTATGTTGTACTGGACTACGAGCCACAAGGCTGACCAGATGCTCCTCAGAAACCCTATATAGAATCACTATGAGTCAGAACCAACTCGACAGCACTTAGCAAAAACAACAACAATGATCCATTAACAATGTCTGCCATGAACACAAAAGTAGAGAAGAACAGCACATATGTTTCTTACATCAGCCTCAGACCCTGATCTAGCAGATCTAGCAAGAAAAGCCTCGAGACCAAGTTGGCCCTTAAGTGTTTCCCTTGACTAACCCCTAGCTCCCACCTTAGTCTCTATCATTAGGACTACAGTGGGGCTGGACTCTTGACCTGGACCCTAACCTGTTGTTGAACCCTTGACACCTTATCTAGTTCTTCTCAGCCCTATTCCTGGGAGGGTTTTATTGTATCCTGTCCCTATATCCCCAGCCAAGATCAGAGATTTATTTGTCCAAAATAATCCCCAGAGATGATTTCTTTGGCACTTTTTGGGTTAAAATATTACTACCACTAGACTCCTGTGACAACTCCAACATGAACCTCCCAAATATGAATGTGGCCTGGTTAAGTCTGAGTTGGCCATTCCTCTGTGGCCAACAGACACTGATAGCAGATGTCCTTTGGGGAATAGTCTAATGTCTTAGTCAGTTTCCCCATTCCTGGTCCTTCCTCCAAGGCCTGTACCACTGAAGTCCCAGCATGCCTCAGCTCAGCATCATGACATCATGGAGAAAGCATCATAGGGAGGGTTCAAAAAATAAGAGCTGGGAGGAATGCTAGTCTCATGGCAGTGCAAGCAAGTCATTGTTCTGACTCTCCTCCACAAACACAAAGAACTACAACAAGGAAACAGTGCTCAGCTTGGAAGGACTCTGAGTCAGGGAACTGGAGAAAGGCAGCAGGAAAGTCACCGCTCCCCCTGGACTTGCACTGCCCCCAGCCAAGGGGCTGCTGTGAACTGGAGTAGTAGCCCCAGAAGAAAAAAAAAAAGCCTGCTTCCCTAACCAGGGCAGCTTCTGCTTGAACAAAGAGACAAGACTCCAAGCTTCTACCTAAAATCAACAAGGCAGACCTCCCCTGGGGTCTGTTTGGAGTGTGTCAACACCTCCCCAACCCAGACACTGTTGTCTGCAAGCCTGCTGTAAACTGCTCCCATGCATTGAAGTCAGTTCTCATAGTCGACACTCTAACTACCTCTTAGCAGATATCTACAGAACACTCCACCTCAGAACAGCACACGATACATTCTATACTCCAGCACACATGGGTCATTCGCCAGGACAGATCATATGTTAGGTCACAATGCAAGTCTTAACAAATTTTAAAAGACTGAAATCATACAAAGTATTTTCTCTGACCACAACAAAGCGAAGCCAGAAATCAATAAAGAAAAAAAAACCTGGAAAACACACAACCATATGGCATTTAAACTACCAGTGGGTCAAGGAAGAAATCACAAGAGACATCACAAATGTGTTAGAGTCAAATGAAAACGAAAGCATAGCATACCAGAATGTATGGGGACAGTGATGGCAGCACTTACAGTGAAATTTACAGCAAGCAATAAGTACCTACATTAAAAAAGAAGAAAGATCACAAATCAACAGCATAACTCAACAATTCTAGAAACTAAATAGAAGTGCAAACTAAGCTTAAATCTACCAGAAGAAAAGAAATAAAAAAGATCAGAGAAGAAATCAATAAAATCAAGAATAGAAAAACAATAAAGAATCAATAGAACCAGAAGTTTGTTCTTCGAACAGATCAAAAAAATGGACAAACCTTTATCTAGCCTGACAAAGAAAAGAAAAGAAAAGAAATGCAAATATTCCATGGCTCAATTGTCAGCCAAGCAACAAACAGGTTCACAGGTCGGACATTAGTGAGGGAGTACACCATAGAATGATCAATAATTCGAGATCAAGTTGGCAACATTTACCCAAGGACAAAGTTCAGAAGAGGTGAGAAAGGAGGAATGGAAACAAGAATCACAGGGAGGAAGATGGATAAGTGATGTTACATGGAGGGGACTGCAATCGCTGAGATGCCACGAAGTCTAATTTTTTTAATGTGAAACTGATGATCTGCTCTGTAAACCTTCACTCAACTCACCGTAAAGAATTTTTTATTTTTTAAAAAGCAAATATGCAAATAACCAAAATAAAAAAAATGAAAGAGGAAATATTACAACTAATCTGATAAAGAGAATTATGACAGAATATTGTGAACAATTGTACAACAACAAACTGGATCACCTAGATGAAATGGACAAGTTCTTAAAGGCACACACCTACCCAAATGGACTAAGAAAGAAATAGAAGTCTCAACAAAACCATAACAAATGAAGAGATAGAATCAGTGATCAAACACCTCCCAACAACAACAACAACAACAACAACAACAACAAAAAAGTCCCAGATAAGATGGCTTTACTGGAAAACTGGATCAAGCATTTCAAGAACTGACACCAAAACTGTTCAAACTCTCCCAAAATATAGAGAAGGAAGGAATATTCCCTAATTCATTCTATGATGCAAACGTAACACTGATACCCAAAACAAATATAAGTTACCACAAAAAAAGAAAACTACTTGTTTCTTTTCTTTGTTAACAGAACAAAGCCATTTGATCATTTTATAATTCAAAAAAAAAAAGAATTATTATTTTTTATTGAACTTTCGGACTCTGTGCCCTCAACACTTTCACAATGATTTTCTGTTCCTCAATAACTAAAACACGTCTCAGACATATTTAGCATACAGGGAGACTGTAGACATGGCTTTTGGTTTTGGGCAACCTCATGCGAACTTTGGGTCTCACAGCATGGACTGAATTCAGCCTGAGCACACACTGCAGATTATAGGTCTTTCCCAAGCTTTTTGGTGTGCTGTTGTTATTGTTAAGTGCTGTCAAGTTGGTTCCAACTCATTGAGACCCTGTATAAGGTTTCTGAGGACCGACCTTGCAGTTCAAACCAGCTTGTGGCCCAGTGCTTATCCTACAGCATCACACCAGGACGCTTGGTATAAAGGTAAACAATTCTACTAGCAGGAATTCAGGACAGTCTAGTTTTATTATAGGCTATATTGTAAGACAGCCTAAGATAAGAGGTCAAATGCTGGACCATTTTGAATGCCTCTATACAGCACCATGGAAGAGTCCGGGCCAATGTATCATAATATAGATGCAAACATCCTCAAGCAAGTATTATCAAACAGAATCCAACAGCACAGTAAAAGAAAGGAACACTGTGACTGTGGTGCAGTTATTTACTGTGTCTCTTCTGGTCACACCCTTTGTGACTCCCACCAAACAACTCATGGGTCTTGGTAAGAGAAGGTGCCAGAGGATGCAGACAGGATTTTATGATTCAGTTCTAAGTGATGACGAACACGGTGAATTGTGAAAATTTGGAACTTTAACATGGGTTTAAAATTAGTCATCTCAGAAGCAAGGAGGTAAGATAAGCCCTGGACAGCTAACCCCAAGGTTGGCAATACAAAACCACCAGCCACCCTGAAAGAGAAAGATGAAGCTTTCTGCACCCATAAAGATTCAGAATTGACTCAATGGCAGAAAGAAAGGGAGACAGAACTTCCCTAATAAACCTCATACCTGTACGTATGATGTCTGAGTTCTGTACGGCCATTGTAATGAATTATCAAACTCAGCTGAAAACTAGACATTGCTGGGGGTGGAATGGTTGGTGCCTTGTTTAACAATGGCTAATGGGATTTATTCCAGGAATGCAAGGATAGAACAACATTAAAAGATCAATCAACATAGTACGCCACATCAAGAGAGCAAAGTTAAAGAATCACTTGATAATCTTTATGGATGCAGATAAAACATTTGATAGCATCCAATACTCTTTCTTGAGCAAAACCCTAAAGAAGATTAGAAGAGAAATTCCTCAATTTGATTCAGGGCATACATGGAAAGCCAGCAGCCAATCTTACACGTAATGGAGAAAGACTAAGTAAGAGCCTTCCCCTCGAAATTGGGAACAAGACAAGGGTGCCTGCTCATACCATTTCGTTTTAAGATTATATTAGAAGTCCTAGCCAAAGCAATAAGACAAGAAAAGGTATCCAGATTGAAAAGAAGTAAAAGAGTTTCTATTCATGGATGATGTGATCTTATATATTGAAAAATCCCACACTCCACAAAAAAAAACTTCTAGAGCTAACAGAAGAATTTAGCATAGTTGCAGAGTATAAGGTTAACAAACAAAAATCAGCTGGGTTTCTATACACCAGCAATGGGATGTCTGCAAGAGAAATTAGGGAAACAACTCCATTTACAATAGCATCCAAGAGAACAAAATACCCAGGAATAAATCTAACCAGGGATGTGAAGGATTTATACAAATAAAACTAAAAAACACTGCCAAAAGAGCATAAAGAAGACTTAAATAAATGGAAATATGTTCCATGTTCACATATTGGAAGTCTTACTATTGTTAAAATGTCAATACTACCTAAAGCAATCTACAGAGTCAACACAATCTCGTTCAAAATTCCAACAGCCATCTTTACAAAAATTGGAAAACCAATCCTCAACTCTATAAGGAATGGCAAGTGGCCCGGAATAACTAAAACATTATTAAAAGAAAAGAACAAAGGAGGAGACTCCCATTTCCTGATTTAAAAATATACTACACATGTGGATAGGTCTCTTGTGATACAATAGTGAATAATTGTTATCAGGACTGATTGTGAGGGTTGGAAATGTAAAGGTAGATGTTTTTGTAGCAAAAGGAGGGGAGTGATTGACTTTGCAGTTCAGGAGCGGAGGTCCCTGAGACGATCAAGGGAGAAGAGCGGAGACAGGGACCCTACCCAGAGAAGCAGTGACACCAGAGATGGAGGCAGAGACAATGACAAGGAGAGACGGAGTGGCTGGGGACTTTAGACCCAGAGAGGGAGAGGGGCTGTGTGCTGACGACCGAGAAGGTGAGGGGGTGGTTGTGGCAGGCTTGCAGGGTATACCCTTTGGTTGGTTGATGATGCATGGAGGGGATTGTAACCATTGCAACGAAACAATAGGATGAGTGTAAAGCTAATATTCTCCCATGTAAACTATCACATAATTCACAATAAAACTTAAAAAAAAAAAATGAACTGTGCAAAATTAAAAAAAAAAAATTCTGGGTAGACTATTTGGTCT
>NW_006408660.1:2585270-2586735 GCF_000296735.1 Chrysochloris asiatica
CGCTATGGGTCGGATCCGACTCGATGGCACTTAACAACAACAATAACCAAAATAAAGTTTTGAAAACTTAACAGCAAACAGACAAATAACCCAGTCATAAAATGAGCAAAGGACTTGACTAGACATTTCACCAAAGAAGACAGTCAAAAGAGCACCAATCATATGAAAAGATGTTCAGTGTTATTAGTCATCCAAGCCCAACCCAAACCCACTGCCTTCTAATAGATTCTGACTCACAGAGACCCTAAAGGACAGAGTAGAATTGTTCCTTTGGGTTCCCTAGACTGTAAAATTTTATGGGAGCAGACAGCCTCATCTTTCTTTCACATATTATCCATCAGAGAGATGCAAATCAGAACCACAATAAGGTACCATTTTACTCCCATAAGCATATCTCAAGACTTTTTAAAATAACAGAAAACAAACAAATGTTGCCAAAGATGTGGAGAAATTGCTATTAGTATAAATGGTATAGTTATTGTGGAAAACAGTGTGGTGGTTCCTCAAAAAACTAAAAACAGAGCTACCATATAACTCCACAATTTCACTCCTAGGTATGTACTCAAAAGACTTGGAAACAAGAGATTCCAACAGAGACTTGTCCACCAATGCTCACCGCAGCACTATTTACAACAGTCAAAAGGTAGAAGCAACCTAAAATGCTTCTCAGCAGATGAATGAATAAACCAACTGTGGTACATACATACAATGGAATACTACTCAGCCAGTGGGGAAAAGGAAGTTTTGACACATGCTATAGTATAGATGGAGTTGGAAGACATTCTGTTTGTGAAATAAACGAATCCTAAAAGGACAAATATTGTGTGACTTCACTTATATAAAAAAAGGCAAATGTATAGAGACTGACGTTTATTATTGGTTACCAGGAGTAGTTGGCAGGGGAGAAATGGGGGCTAACAGTGATGGAAAAATCACATTTATTAAGGTAGGGTTATACAACCAATTATTGTAATTGCTGACAATAAGTTGCATACCCATAAAAAGTTGAATTGGCAGAAGGTGAGTGACAGATTTACAGTAATGATCTAAAAAGGAAAAAGAGGAGGTAGCGAGGCTACTTATGTACAACCAAACACCTTATGGGATTTGGTTCCTTGGTTTGAAGGCTTAGAGTCATGGTTTCATGAGGCATTCCATTTAATTGGCCTAATAATGTATTTGGTGCCTCGGTTCTACCTCCTAGCTCACTGTAGTGCTTGGGGTCTTAAAAGTTTGCAAGTGTTATGTTGAGTGAAATAAGTCAGTCACAAAAAGAGAAATACTGCATAGGACCACTACTGTAAAAGACTAAGGGAAAGAACCCATACTAAAGGGGGGGTGGAGGGGATTCTTTGTTGATTGTTGGGATGTTGGGGATGGGTGAGGGGAGGGAGGGGACGGTGGAGCGCAGGGCAGGGATTAGACACAGGATAGTTTGGGTGCTGCGGAGGGGGCAATATACAAG
>NW_006408660.1:2587941-2594007 GCF_000296735.1 Chrysochloris asiatica
TCCAGTGAGTAGTATTCGATCTGACTAAGCATGGCTGATGCAATGAAATGCAGACTGGTCTCTTATTATACAATAGTGAATAATTGTTATCAGGACTGATTGTGAGGGTTGGAAATGTAAAGGTAGACGTTTTATAGCAAGGAGGGGAATGATTAACTTTCTAGTCTAGGAGCGGAGGTCCCTGGGACCATCAAGGGAGAAGAGCAGAGAGCGGGACCCTACCCAGAGAAGCAGTGATGCCTGAGATAGAGGCAGAGATGATGACATGGAGCGATGGAGCAGCTGGAGACTTTAAATCCAGAGAGGGAGAGCGACTATGTGCTGAATACCTGGGGGGTACGGGGGAAGGATTGCAGGGTATACCCTTTGGTTGGTTGATGATGCATGGAGGGGATTGTAACTATGGCAATGATACGATGTATGTTAGAATGAATGTAAAACTAATGTTCTCCCATGTAAACTATCACATAATTCACAATAAAATATTAAAAAAAAAAAAAAAGTTTTCAAGTGGCATCCAAGGTACAACCATTGGCCTCTCTATCCACCTGGAACAACAGAGGAAGATGCAGAGTCAGGAATAGGAGGAGGAAATGGAATATGTGGTTAGATGCCCCCATGAATAACTGTCTCCTTTGCCCTGAGACCAGAACTGGATGACGTGTGGTACTATTTCTAAAGCATTTCGATCGAAGATTCCATAGAAGACTTCTGATCTAAGGGGGAAATGCAGAACCAAATGTCACATTCTCATAGACTCTAGTCTTTCGGAGCCATGAAGGGTGAATGAACCCCTGAAACTATTGCCCCGAGATCATCTTTAAACCTTAAACCAAAAATATCCCCTGAAGTCATCTTAAACTGAATGATAGTTTAGCTTAACTAATCAAATAGGTCTGCCTTGAGCATTATGTTCTTTTAAGAATTATATTTATAAGGAGCCCTGGTGGCACAGTGGCTAAACCATTCCGCTTCTAACCAAAAGGTCAGCAGTTCAAACCCACCAGCTGTTCCGAGGAAGCATGCTGATGAGACAGTCTGCTCCCACAACAATTTACAGCTTGGAACCCCTGGGGGGCAGTTTTACTTTGTCCTACAGGGTTGCTATGAGTTGGAATTTACTAGAATTTGTTAGTGGGTTTGGTTGTGATTAATATGTGATCAAATTGACAGCAGCAACTCAAAAGATGAGATTGGAACCTTAGTGGGCAGTGAGTTTATGCTGATGAGGAAGAAACAGGTCAGAGAAGGTCATTGATGTCCCTAAATTGTACCTGTAGAAACAGCTGAATTGTTGCATGTTTTGCTCTATTTCAAAAACAAAATAAAATTTAGGAGAAAAAAGATCTAGGTTGGTAATGATAAAAATGGTCCCAATCTCTCACCCTTCCCTGCTTGCCATGTGACTTTACTCTTGTAATGTGTCTATTTCTCCACACTTGGAATCAGGGCTGGCCTCCCCACTTGCTTTGGCCAACAGAATGACGAAGAGGTGACAGTGTCATTGCATGGCATTGATCACTTCAGCTCCTGTTCTTGGAACCCTGCGACCACTATGTGGACAAGCTCAAGTCACCCAGTTGGGAGAGCAAAGTCACCCCAAACGAGGCCACCCCAATTAGATCCATCAGCCCATGGCCAACCCACCAACTGACCCCAGACACAGGCATCTAGCTGAGATCAGCCTAACCTGGCCTCAGCAGAACCAACCAGGAGAACCAGCCACAGACTTGAGAGCATTAAAAAATGGGGGTTATTTTAAGCCACTAAGTTTGGGGTGGCTTAAATAGCTAATACACCAGATTAACCATTTACTAGTTTTTCAACTTGGGCACATTGTTTAACCTTGTTAAGCCTCAATTTTCCTATCTGAAAAGGGGGTACTTACCTCATAGGCTTGTTGAAAGGATCAAATGAGGCAGGGCCCAGTGCCAGGCACACAGCAAGAGCTCAACACATTATGATGCCTGTCATCAGTACATTATGATGCCTGCCCTAAGTCTTGTACCACCCCTGCCAGTCCCACCTGAGCACCCAGAACTCACCTGAGGCATAGCCGATCATGAAGAGCAAGTAGACAAGCAGGAAGCGGAAGAGGTCTTTGAAGAGGATCTAAAGACCCCAGTGGGGTTACAAAGGCCAAGATGTGACATGTGGTTTCTCATTCGCCCCACTCCTCCACCGTAAAGTTTCACTCCACTTCTACCCTTGTCCCCCCCTTCCCCAATTCCCAGACCTGCCTGCTGCCCCCACAGGGTCTCTAACCCTCAGGCCCACGAGCACCGTCTGCACAGGTAAGACGTACATGTGGTGCCTGTAGGTCTGCTGTCGTACCTTCTGAATCATGATGCTGTAGGTTCCCGTCAGCTTCAACCCACGGGTGAAGTAGAGCGCGTTCATCCAGCCCAGGACCAGGGCAAAGACCATGACAGCCAAGTAGGCCTCAATCCCCGCCAGGTAGAGGGCCGCTGAGACAATTACCAGCACAGAGTAGATGAAGCTAAGGGGCAGCAAAGGCCACAAAGGGCACCATGAGGCCCTGGAGAGGAGGCAGGCCCCAAAGCCCTCCTGGGTATCAGGAAGTCCTTCTAGAATCCCCAAAGGGAAACAAAGTACATTAACTGGGGTCCCTAGAAGTCTGTTAACCAGGACGTTCAACTAACTGACAATTTATAGTGTGTGTAGTGGCCCTGGGGTCCTATAAGATCCCAAAGTGATGCCCTTTGCAGCTGCTAGAAAGAAATTTGGGATGTTTAGAGGAGACTTTGTGGTTAAGTGAATTTCATTCTAAGGGAAACAGAAAAGATGTGATGCACACGTGGCAGCTCCTTTATCCTGTGCCCTAGGCAGACATCACTAATCCATAAAATTAAACACAGACCAGCCTCAAGTTTCTGAGAAGAATCTGATACTGCAGACAGATACTAGCAATCAATCACCAGTGTAAGAGATTAAACCTATTTCTATTGATGGTGTATATGGTAACCCTCTAGCAGCCAGAATCTTCCTTTAACCAGAAGAGCACTTTGCCTGGTTATCCTCACTTTGGGTTATAGCTGCCCAGGTTGGGTGTATTCACTCCTATAGTTCACCTCCTGCTCCAAACTGGATGACCTGCCAGCCCAACATCACCTTCCCCACCCAGGAGCTGCTGACCTAGGGACCCCTTACTCACTAGAGCAGCTGGAAGGAGCCATCGATGAAGAGAGAGTTCACTCCAGGACATTTCTTCATGAACAAGTCTTTGATCTGGGGAAGGGAGGGGGCCCGTGAAAGGTGGCGAGTCAGTAGCAGAGAGAGGGTAGGAGAGAAAGGCTAGAAGAGGGGAGTGCACCGTGGGGTACAGGGACCTGTTAGAAAAAGAGACAGAAGGGAAGGAGGATGTAGTTAGAGGAGGAAAGAGGAAAAATTAAAAGGAAGAGGAGTCAACTCCATTGCCATGGAGTTGACTGTGACTCATGGGAACTCCGTGTTTATCAGAATAAAAGCATGCTCCATAGGGTTACCACTGCCCGATTTTTCACAAGTAGTTTGCCTGGCGTTTCTTCCAAGGCACCTCTGGGTGAACTCGAACTGCCAACCTTTTGGTTCACAGTCAAGCGTGTTAACCACATGCACCACCCAGGGACTCCAAGAAGAAACTAAACCCCGTTGTCACTGAGTCCATTCCAACACCTGGCGACCCCATGTGGTACAGAGCAGAACTGCTCCATAGGGTTTTCTTGGTTTTGATCTTTATGGAAGCAGATCGCCAAATCTTTCTTCTGTGGTGTTGAATGTAAATCATTTGTGCCATCTAAGGCCCTGGAGAGAAGCAAGGCGGAGGATGAGGAGGAGGAGAGGGAGAAGAAGGAGGAGGTATTGGGGTTGCAAGCACTCACATTGGTGAAAAAGAATAGGACCCCGGTGAACAGTGTGATGATCTCACCAGCCAGTCTCAGGTAGTCCACCGTAGTGTGGTAAGGATACGGCGGCTGGGGAGCAGACAACACACAGGTCCTCACCCAGCCCTTCCAACATCTGGCCCAGATCCAGATGTCCCTCAACACCCCAAGCTCCAGCAGGGCGCCTCCTCCCTTATCCTCTTCCCCCCGGGGGCTGACTGTAGGGTCTCCTTTCAGTATTAGAAGCATTCCCCATCCTGTTCCTAAATGTTCCCCCAGAGGACTAGGAGGGCCAGGCCCTGGTCAGTGCCTGGCTCATAGCACTCACAGTGCCCTCCAGCGGCTGGTAGTAGGCAGTCAGGGTAAAGATGACCATGGCACACAGGTAGGAGACCACACTGATGTAGAAGGAAACAGCTCCGAACTTGCGCCACTTGTCACGTAACAGCTCGTTGATGGGCTCCACGGCCAGCATCTCGTGGCGGTTCTGTGGGAAGCACTGTGGTCAGGGCCACCCCCTCAAGGTGGGACTCCAGACACCTTCCCCTGAGAGCTCATTGTCCTCCTAACCCATCCTCTAGCAACACTCAAGTGTTCACAGAAGACTGGATGAGAGTTAGAATATAGTCCAAGCTTCTACGCTTTACATACGAGGCTCTGCCCAATTTCTCCCCAACTTACTTTTTGGCCTCTTCTTTGTTGTGGTTAAGTGCTGTTAAGTCAGTTCCAACTCATAGTGACCCTGTATGGGATTTCTGAGGAGCAGCTGGTGGGTTTGAACCACCAGTATTGCGGTTAGCAGTCCAGTGCTTATCTTAAGCACCACACCAGGACTCCCTGTCTATTCTAGGATCACAGAACCCCAGAACTAGAAAGCTCCTTAAAGAACAACTATTTTTACAGTTTTTAAACTTCAAGAATAAAGAATAAGTGAATAAGGAAGACCACAGAACAACTGATGAATTTGAGTTATGGTGTTGGAGGAGAATATTTAAAGTACCATGGGCTGCCAAAAGAACAAGCAAATCTGTGTTGGAAGACTTCTTCCAACAGCCAGAGTGCTCCTTGAAAGACAGGATGGCCAAACTTTGTTTCTCATACTTTGGACATTATCAGGAGGGACCAGTCACTGGAGAAGGACATCATGTTTGGTAAAATGGAAGGTCGGAGAAAAAGCAGAAGACCCCCAATGGGATGGATTAGCATAGTGGCAGCAGCGATGGGTTCAGGTGTAGCAACGATTGTGAGGTTGGCTCAGGACTTGGAGTTTGTTCTATTGTACATAAGGTCGCTATGAGTCAGTACCAACTCAATGGCACCTAACAACAACAATCACAACAACAAACTTCAATTGGAGTCCTGGTGTGGTGCTGTAGGATAAGCACTGGACCTCAAGGTTGGTCTGAACCACAAGGTGGGTAGTTAAAATTCTGCATCACTCCTTGGAAACCCTCTACAGAGTTGCTACGAGTTGGAACTGACTCAACGGTACTTAATAACAACAATAAACTTCAATCTGGGGGTGGAAATGAACTTCCGGTAGCAAAATCATCTATGTGGTTTGCTAAAATATCAATCCCAGCTCCACCCTCTGAATCTCTGATTTAAGAAGTAGAATTGCCTATGAACAACTGCTCCCTTTGCCATGAAACCAGAAGAACTGGATGGTGCCCTGCTCACATTACTGAACATTTTGATCAAAGATTCTACAAAAGAATTCCCATAAAAATGGTGGGGAAACACAGGCTAGAATACTACATTTTCATAGGATCCAGACTTTTTACAACCATTGAGGCTGGATGAACCCTTAAATCAATTGCCTTGAAATCATCTTTAAACTTTAAACTGAAAATATCCCCTAAAAAATGTCTGGCAATGACATATCAGCCAAAAAACTATGCCCTAAAATAAATAGAACCCTTCAATGCCTCAACAGGAAGAAGATAAATAATCCAATTGAAAAATGGGCACAGGACATGAACTTCACTAAGGAAGACATCCAACAACATATGAAGAAGCATTTATGATCATTAGCCACTAGAAAGATGCAAATCAAAACAGCAGTGAGATACCATCTCACCCCAGCATGAATGTTATTGTTGTTGTCAGGTGCCATCAAGTCGGAACCGACTCATAGCGACCCCATGCACAGCAGAACGAAACAATGACCGATCCTGGGCCA
>NW_006408660.1:2596046-2628081 GCF_000296735.1 Chrysochloris asiatica
GCAAAGGCTTTCGATTGTGTGGATCATGACAAGCTATGAACAACATTGAGAAGTATGCGTATTCCAGAACACTTAACTGTACTTCTGAGGAATCTGTACCTGGACCAAGAGGCAGTTGTTCGAACAGAGCATGGGAACACTGAGTGTTTTAAAATTGGGAAAGGTGTGAGACAGGGTTGTGTTCTTTCACCATTCTTGTTCAATATGTATGCTGAGCAAATAATATGAGAAGCTGGGTTCTAGGAAGGAAAACGTGGCGTGAGGAATGGAGGAAGACTTATTAACAACCTGAGATATGCAGTGATACAACCAGCATGAATAGCAAAGTTCAAAAAAAAAAAAAGGAAAACAACAAATGAGGGTGTTGAGGGACTAGGGCCCTCCTATACTGCTGGTGGGACCACTGTGGAAAACAGTATGGTGTTTTCCCCAAAAGCTGGAAATAGAAATACCATGTGACCCAGCAATCCCTTTACTTGGTCTATAAGCTCAAGAAATAAGAGCTGTAACATGAATAGATATGTGCATTGCACATATTCACAATGGCAAAAGGATGCAGACAGCCTAAACTTCCATAACAGAAGAATGATTCGACAAACTCTGGTACATACACATAATGGAATATTATGCTATGTTGAAGAATACAGATCAATCTGCAAAACACCTCACAACATGGATGAACCTGGAAGACATTATGCTGAGTGACAGCAATCGATCACAAAAGGACAAATACTGTGTGAGACCACTGTTGTAATAAGTTAAGAAAAGGTTTTCTTGATAAAAGAAGCATTCTATGATGATTACAGGGAAGGAGAAAGAGGAGGAGAAATTATTCATGGGCTAGAGGGTAGGCACATGCTAACAAAGTGTTCGTTGTTATGTGCCGTTGAGTTGGTTCTGGCCCATAGCAACCCTTTTAGGGTTTCCGAGGAGTGGCTGGTGAGCTTGAACCACCAACCTTGAGGTTCAAAATGACTTTCCAGTCCAGTGCATTAACCCACAGTGCCACACCAGGACTCTGCAAGGTGACAGGGCAGGCAATATACATCAAGAAGAAGACTGGCAAAGGTGGTGGGAGGCAGAGGGAGGAATGCAGTAGTTCAAATAATATTAACTGTTGGGACAGGGAGGGGATTGCAATCATATAATGAAGCAAAATATATGATTTTCTGAATGTAAAACTGATGATCCGCTCTGTAAACTATCACTTAATTCACAATAAAAAGTTAGAAAAGTATGTGTATATTCCCTAAAGCCTTCTTAAAACCAAATAATCAGTTCACTTATTTAGTAAACAATGTCTGCCTTAAATATAGTGCTCATTTATGAACTCTCTCTATGGGATCAAAATTATAAGAGCAACTCAAAAGATTAGATAAGAACCTTGGGGAGTAGTGAATTTCTGCTACTGGGGGAAGGACAATTCAGAGAAGGAAGTGACAATGGTTGAACAGCTTGAAGAATATCATTAATGTCACTGAATTGGACTTGTAGAAATTGTTGCAATGGTGTGTGGTTTGCCGTGAATCTTTTCAAAAAACAAAAGATGTAGAATTAGGCAATTAGGCAGATATGCTAAACTTCCTTTCACTTCTGATCTAAATCAAGTTGGTCACTAATTTCAAAGAGGAAGAAAGTGAGGCTCAGAAAGGAAAGCAAACACACTCAGTCAGGAAGCCGCAGAGCAGAGCTGGAAGGGAGGCTGCCTGTCCCCAGTTTCCAGCTCTTTTGACCCCATGTGTACATCAGCCTACCCCTCTAAGGACTAGTTTCTTCACAGCCATGGATTTGTGCAATGATGTAGCCATAAAGATGTTATTGTCATATGGTTTCTCATAGTTAAAGGCAGAAAGAAAGTCAAATGACCATCAATAGAGGAACAATTCCTTAGGATATGTTTACATGTACAAGCAGTGAGATATTACAGAAAATACTTAATGGCATGGAACGATGTTCATAGAACACTGCTAAGTGGAAAAAAGAGCTTCTCAAGCTTCATACAATGTTTACTAATGATAACAGTAGGATATATGGTAGCATAGTGGGTTACAAATTGGGCTGCTAACTGCAAGGTCAGCAGTTCGATTCTACCAGCTGCTCCACGGGAGAAAGATGAGACTTTCTGCTCCCATAAAGGTTTACAGCTTCCGAAATCCTATACAGGATCCCTGTGAGTTGGAACTGACCAGAAGTGAACCGGAACTGACTGGACAGTGCACAGACACCACCACCTATAACAGCTGACACATAAAGTTTACTCTGTGATTATTGTTAAGTGCCATCGAATCAGTACTGACTCCTAGTGACCCTGTATAGGGAGGACTTCCAAGGAGCAGCTGGTGGGTTTGAACTGCTGACCTTGTTGTTCACAGTCTACTACTGATCCTACAGCACCAACAGCTTGTTGTTGTTGTTGTTATGTGCCATAGAGTCGGTTCGGACTCATAGTGACCCTGTACAGGGTTTCCGAGGCTGTAAATCTTTATGGGAGCAGAAAGCCTCATCTTTCTGCCGTGGAACAGCTGGTAGTTTCAAACTTCTGACTGTGAGATTAGCAGCCCGATTCGTAATCACTACCCTACCAGAGCTCCTTTAGCTGGGTGCTCTAAAATCAACTCATTTAGCCCTCCCAACAACTCTATGCACTATCCTTATCCCTATGTTACAAATGAGGAGGCTGAGGTCCTAAGAGATTGAACTGCCTGTCCTGAGCAACATAGTATGTAAATTACAAAGCAAGAATCTGAACCCAGTTCTACTTGCCCCCAATGCCCTACTTCTTTATTTTTGTTAAAACTTCTTTATTATGGCAAATATATATATATAGAGAGAGAGAGCTCTGGTAGTGTAGTGGTTTGCTGTATATATCTTCAACAACAACATAGAATTAGGCAATTTTGCCCAGGAATGATACTTCACCCACCTACTTACTACAAGAATCCAAATTTCTGAACCCCAGGTAGATATTAATAATTGAGTCTTGAATGATCGCTTTCTATACAATTCCCTTGCAGACACTACCAATCAATTAGTTTGCACCAGAAATGCTAAACTTCCTACCACATCTGCTTTAAATCAAGTTGCCTGTGTGTACCACATTTTGGGTGGTCATCCATTGTCAGAGCATTTAGGATGTTCTACCTTGGGGTTAGCACTGCCATGAACACTGTCAAAGCCCTACTCTTAGCAGCCATGTTCATTCCCCACCATTGCCAAATGCTGTTCCAGGCACTTGGATGACAGCTTTCTCTGCACTCAGCCCATTGATTCACCACTTTGGGCCACAGAGGACTGCACCACTGGCCCCAGGGGTCCTGTTCCTAATGGCATGCAATCCCTCCCTGGGTCCCACCTGCTCTGATGCCCACCTCAATCTTGCTGTTGTACACCAGGATCTCCAGTACGGAGGCCTCTTCTCCACAAGTGTCCAGGGAGGAGAGGTCGTAGAGTGAGGAATACACTGGCCCATAGGCCCAGTCCTTGAACTTGCGAGATAGGTGTCGAGTGTCCTCATCTGTCACCTCCCGCCGGATGATATGCTGAAAGATCTGCCCAAGATGAAGAAGAGTCAGGGGCTGTGGATATGGGACACCCACTGTGGGTCCCCAGGGCATGGGCACATTGGCATCCCACCCTATGGCATCTCCCCAAAGAACAAAACAGAAATCAGGAAGAAATGTTTACTGAGCACCTACTATTCGCCAGACCCTTTCCTCATGTTGTCTTGTTTAATTCTGACGCTTATTACCTTGGTTTATAGATGAACAAATGGATATTCCGAGAGATGGAAGGTGTTACCTAAGACCACACACTAGTCAAGTGAAGCTAGACTCTGAACCCAAATAAGTCTTAATTATCTTAATCAAGATCTTTATTTAATTAATATAGCAGTGGATCGATTTCATTGTTGTTAGCTGCCGTTGAGTCAATTCTGACTCATAGTGACTTATGTAACAGAGGAGAACATCCCCATAGGAGCTTCTTATCTGTAATCTTTACAGGAGGAGCTTTGGTAGCGTAGCGGTTATGAATCGGATTGTGAACCTCAGGGTCAGCAGTTTGAAACTACCAACTGTTCCGCGAGGAAAAGATGAGGCTTTCTGTTCCTGTAAAGATTTACAGCCTCGGAAACCCTGTACAGGGCTGCTATGAGTTGAACAACTCCACAGCACATAACCACCACCATCTTTGGCTTCGAAGTGCTACTGTAGGACAAGAACTACTCATCTCAAAGATGGTGGTTCAAACCCACTAACTGCTTCTCAGAAACCCTATACAGAGTCACTATGAGTCAGAAACGTCTCAACAGCACTTCACAACAACAACCATCTTTGACTTATGGGGCCTGTGGGTTAGGCATTGGACTGCTAACCACAAGGTCAGCAGTTCAAACCCACCAGCTGTTCTCTGCGAGAGAAAGAGAAGGTTGTCTGCTCCCATAAAGATACAGTCTCAGCATTGACTCCATGGCAATGGATTTTATCTTTGGCTTGGGGGTATCTTGGTGGCACAGTGGCTTAAGCATCGGGCTACTAACCCAAATTATGTTGGTTCAAACCCACCAGCTGTTCCACAGGAGAAAGAGGAGGCCCGTCTGCTTCTGTAAAGATTTAGTTTCAAAAATCCTATGGAACAGTCCTACTCTGTCCTATAGGCTTACCATCAGTTGGAATCGATTGACAGCAATTTATTTGTGTATGTGTATTTGTATTTTTAATCTTTGGCTTACATATAGGGAAACTGAGGTGCAGAGTGGGCAAAGCCAGCATTCAAACCCAGGCCCTTTGCACTGCCTCAGGGTCCTGGTATAATTACAATCTGTCATTTTTGTTGTATGTTTTAGGTCATACAAACTGCTATTGTGTAGTGAGCCAATCTTGAGCTCTTAATTATGAGTTTTACATGGGTCACCTCATGAACTCACTACATCACTATATGACAGGGTACTATTATGATCCCCATTTTATAGATGAAGAAACTGGAACAGTGAGTTGCTTGAGGTTATATACTGGACAGTGGCTAGGTCTTGGACCCAGGGATGAGCTTGACCCCAGGGAACACTGGAGACACCTGGCTGTCAAAACTGGAGGAGGGGTACTATTGGCACCTAGTGGGTCAAAGCCAAGGATGCTGTTCAATGTCCTACAGTGCACAGGATGGCCCTATGACAAAGGATTAGCCAGCTGTAAGTGTCATAGTACTGAGGCTGAGAAACCCTGCTCTATGCCCACACTGTGATGCCCAGAGTCAGGAAGGAACCAGCATGAACAAGGACCCTGATAGTGGGGTGTATAGGAGTACTAACAGTCTGGATCCCTGGACTCAGTTTGATGTCAGTGGCTTGTCCTGGCTGCTTGAGGGAGAGGTGAGCATACAATGGGGTAAAATGAGGGGAGGGGCTCCAGGATTAAGTTGAATAGGTTAGTTGGATAAGAGGGAGCCACAGCAAGTTCTTGAGCTGGGACATCTATCTTCACACTGGGGTTGGCATAATGGGACATGGGTGTGTTTATTAATAATAATGAATGACAGCAACAGCCTGTCCTCCCTTATGTCCTCCCATAAAGATTATGTGCTCTGTGTGTGTGTGTGTAAAGAGGTAAGAGTAGGTGGTCAGCTGTGTCCTGCCTCCCGAGTCCTGCGCTTACCCCGATCTTGCCAGTCTTGGCGGCCATCATGAGGGGTGACAGGCTGTCATTGTTGAGCACGGCCTCCAGGTTGCTGTCGGGGAAAAGGCGGGCACATTTGAGCAGCAGCAAGTCGTACATCTTGGTAACGAACTTTGTGTTCTCGCGGGTGTTGTCGGCAATGGCCACCAGTGCGTGCAGCACAGTGTTGCCGCGGGAGTCCTGCCGCCGCATGTCCGCCTTCTTGTGGGGATTCTCTGTCAGGTAGTTGACGATGTGGGGCTGGTTGGTGCAGGCAGCCAGAGACAGGGGCAGTTCACCTGTGGGCCAGGTGGATGGGAGTGGTCAGTGTAGGCCCCCACCAACCACAGGTGGGCTCTGTCTGTGTACATCATTTCTGTGGGTGATGGGGGTGATTATTTGAGGGTAATTATTTGGGGGCATGGCCATGGTATTTGGGGGTTGTGAGGGCCGGAGGAATCCATGGTTAATGTATACAGTGAACACACTTGGGTGTTAACCCAAAGCTTAACCCAGAGGTGATTTGGAAGAAAGGTCTGGCAATCTACTTCTGAACTGAAAACCCTATAGAGCAGGTAAGAATGACCACACAGCTCAAAGGATGTCATCGATGTTACTGAATTGTAGTTATAAATTGTTCAATTTGTGTGCATTTTATTGTATATATTTTCAACAAAATACATTATTTAAAAAATAACTTCACCCAGAAAAAAAAACTCTAACTGATCTAGCCAGATTTCTACCATACGTTTCCAGATCTCCTGTTTTTACCCTTCTAACCCCCACCTTCCCTCAGTTACCTCCAAGGTCCTATTCCACCTGCTCTTATATCCAATTAGAATTGTGGTTAAAGACTGCTAGATTGTTTACCCTTCCACACAATAATGCAGACCAGCACCTTGGAAGCCATGCTGAAGTTAACAGAGCCTCAAGGTAGAAAGGGTGGAAATTAAAAAACTACAAAGAACTATATAAGCTGGAAAAACAAAACAAAAACCACCCTATGTCCCAGCTCTACTCGCACACACAAGGGGTCACCAGGGGTCAGCCTTGACTTGACAGAAGGTGGTGGTAGGTGGGTGGCGGGACTAGATATTCACCATGGTGGAGTTTCAGGTTAGTTTGTCCCTGGGTCCCACACAACTATGTGAGTGTGGGTAGCCATGATCCAATAGTTCAGTGGTCCAGCTGTAAGGGCAGGGCAGTGATTGGGGCTGGACCTGGCCATCTGACAGCCTGCCCCTAGGTAACTGGATTGCAGAATGCACATAGCAAGGTGCCAAGGACACATCAGTTCTGCCTCACTTTCACTCTGGGTTTTCATGAGCCCATTGTATAGATGGAGAAGCTGAGGCTCAGGGAGGTGAGGTGCCACACTGGCAGTCTCATGGCTGGTAAGGAGCAGGGGGTCTTTTGGACCCACAGCTCTGACTCCCAGCTCTCCCCTTACAGCATAAACCCAGGCAGCAAAACAGAAACTTCATTGGGGAGAGGGGGTCTGGGGTCTGGGCCCATGGCCAATGCAAGTAGGTGCTTGGGGAATTGTCAGAGCTGCAGACATCAGCCTGTACTCTCTATCCTCCATCCCCTTCATGCTCCTCCTCACCAAAGTAGAAGTAGCCACCCTCATCCTTGGGTTGAAAGAAGCGTCCCCTGGCCTGGGCGTGGACATCGGCCCCTTGAGCCACGAGGAGCTCCACGTAGTGTTTGCAGCGGCGCTCAATGGCAATGTGCAGAGCCGTCTGACCTGCAGAGGACGGAAGGGCAGTTACCCCAGTGAAGACCCTACCAGGTCACTATTGAGTCCATTCTGGTTCACAGCGCCCCCTGGTGTGCACAGTAGAACTGCTCCATAGGGTTTTCTGTGACCACGCTTCTGACACGCCAACCTTTCAGTAGTTGGAAGCTCAAGCATTTGCACCCCCAGGTTTAGGGGAACAGAACGTGGACATAGAGGTGGGAACTGCAGGCTAGAGCCTCAGCCAACCCAACCATGGGGGCATCAAACAGCCTCCAATGTGCTCTCTGAGGCCTAGATCTGTTGCATGGGGTATTGAAATTCTTGGCTTGAAGGACATCAACGAGAGACATTGCAAATGTGGGGACCTTCAGATCCCACTTGTTCAATGGTAGTGGCAATGACGGTACCCTGGTGTCACAAAAGTTTGTACCCTGAATATGAACCTCATGGACTTTGAAGCTTAATATCAAAGAATCAAATCCAATTCCAATTCACAGCATCTCAGAATTTACAGCTGGGAAGGGAGCCTGGGATTGGGACTCCCTTGTCTCTTAGAGCCACCGACTCACAGACTCACTATCAGGGAGTCCTAGAGTCTCCCAACCATAGCATCTTAGGTCCCCAGTTCCAAGAACATTGGTTACTAAGCTCACTATAGCTCAGAAGCTTGGAAGCTTGAATTCTGAGTCAGCATAATGAGGTTGGAGTGCGAGTTGTTTCTCTTCCCTTACTTCATTCATTCAATAGCCAGTTCTGGGTTACATGCAGGCGTTTGAGATGAATATCAGCGCTCTCTGGGCCAGACACACCAGTAGGGTGCCCCTGCCACCCCCGCCACCACCATGTCCCACCCAGCCAAGCCCCACCTCGATAGTAGACATCCCGGAAGGGCGAGTTGATGAACTCGCGCATGTTGCCAGTGCGTTCAGCAATATCCAAGAGCAGGGGGATGGTGTCGTTGCGACCGTTGCTCAGGTTCAGCAGGGCCTTGGGCAGGCAGGTCTTTCCCGTGGATGGCTCTGGGGGCAGGGACATGAGGGATGAGCCACTGCTCGTTCACAGCCTCTGGACTGCTGAGCAGAAGGGGACAGAACCCTGGCTAAAGAGTCAGGGACCCTGAGAGCTGGTCCTGGTTCTCACCTCTTTTTTGAGCCTCAGTTTCCCCATCTGCCCATTGCTGATGTTTACCCCCTCTCGTTGCTTCACATAGGACTATCAGGATCAAATAAACCCATGGGGTGGAGAGCTACAGCCTATATAGATCAATACTTACCAAAGCCTGTTCTGGTGAATATTTTTTATTGTTATATATATGGGGGTGGGTTCCGACTCATAGTGACTCTGTATAACGTTTCTGAGGCTGTAAATCTTTACAGAGGCAGAAAGCTTCTTCTTTCTTCCAGGGAGTACCTGGTGGACTCAAACTGTTGACCTGAGATTAGCAGCCCAACATGTAACCCACTAGGCTACCAGGGAATCCCTGTGATATACATAACATAAAATTTTAACTAGTTTATATGTATATAATTCAGTGGCACTAATTACATCCACAATGCTATACAACCACCACCACTATTTACAAGAGTAAGTCACAATGTAATTACACAGGTCCTCAGGTGGAAAAGTGGTCTGTGCTTCTTTACGGAATCCTGGTGTGGTACGCTATGTTTAAGATCTTGACTACTAGGTCAGTTTGAACCACAATGTCAGCAGTTCAAACTCACCAGCTGCTCCTCGGAAACCCTATACTGGGTCACTATGAGTTGGAACCGACTCTACAGCACTTAACAACAACACCTACACTAAGAAGTCCTAGTGTGGCACTGTAGGATCAGCACTAGACTGTTAACCACAAGGTCAGCGATTCAAACCTACCAGTCACTCCTTGGAAACTCTATACAGGGTCACTATGAGTTGGCACTGACTCGACAGCACTTAACAACAACAAAAGCTTACCTAAGCCCTGGACTGCTAACCACATGTCAGAGGTTCATACTCATCAGCTGCTCCTCGGAAACTCTATACGGGGTCTCTCTGCATCAGAGACAGCAGTTAACAAAAACTAACCTAAAAGTGAGCGGTTCAACACCATCCAGCGGCCCCACAGGAAAAAGGCCTGGGTGATCTGCTTCCATAAATGAGTCAAGAAAACCCTGTGGAGCACTGGGGGTCACCATGAGCCAGAATCAACTCCATGACAGAGAGTTTGGTTTTTTGGTTATATCTGAGGAATAACCATTTCTCTAGGCCCATGAATCAGAGGACAGAACTTGCAAGATTCATAGTGACCTGAATCCCAGTCCCAGCCTTCCCAGGAGTGGGGCTGATACTTGGACAAACCTCCTTTCCCTCTCCCCTTGGCACCCAGTCCAGAGTGGTCACCAAACAATTGCCTCCACTTTTCCATTTGTATCATGGGACGGCTGTCCCAATTCCGGCCAAGGCTTCAGGGAAAGTGGTCCTGCCTTGGTAGCCTCGATGTGCTAATTGTTTTGTAATTGCCTTCCAGGCAACTCTTAATTTGGATCTCTTGGTCTTTCCCTCTTCAAACCCACCTTCAGCTCTTATACAGACCCTTCTCCAAGGATGGTGTCTTGGGCATGCATGTCCTTGCCCTCCCCTTCTCTCCCCACATCCAAACTCCCAGCATGTTCTCTTGACTTTACATCCTATGAGGATTGGGGCAGGGAGGGTTCAAAAAGTTCATGGGAAAATTCTATAGTCTTTTCACCCCATTTTTCCACAAAGTTTTTGAAGCCCCCTCATATTTCTTCAATCCATCCACTACTGTCCACCTCCACTGCCACCACCCTGGTCCAGACTGCAGCTGTGATCACTGTGAGCCACAGGACCATTTGCACATGCTGTCCCTGGGCTCCTTTTTCTCCCAGTTAACTATAACTCATTTCTGTCCAGGTCAAATTCTCATCGTATGGGCACTCATGGTGGTTTGTGATTATGTGAATGTCTCTGTGATTGCTTGATCCTTGTGCAATTAGAGAGCAGGGTCACTATGCCTACACATACACACACACATACACAGTCTCTCTCTCTCTCTCTCTCTCTCTCTCTCTCACTGAGCACACACAGTACCTGACATCTTAATGAACATTCAATGAAGGGACAAGTTAAGCACCAGAGAGAATTCCAAACCACACATGACCCAAAGTGGCTTGTGTTGGGGTGTGGATGTCTGGCTTTGGGTCTCCACACCCCAAGACCTATGGGCTATAGTGGGATGGAGGTAGGGATTGTCAGTCTGAACTTTGAGATGAGATGCCTGGAACCCAGAGATGAGGAAAGCTCAGTTCTAGGGCCTGACCACCAGGGGGCGAAGTGGCTTTTCCAAGAGGGGCCGCTGGAGTGAGGGGCGGTGTCCTAATGTCAAAATGGAGGTTGTCTAACTTTGTGGGGAGTGGTGGCTGGCCACAGGCTTCCCAAAGAATCAAATAAATTCATGAGCCTCTAGTCAGAAAAACATTCAGGGACAAATCCAGGTTTTGTTGGGACCTGACACTTGTACATTTTGGGGGAACTTTATGAAAAACACAGCATTTTGAATATAAAATTAGGTCTACAGCCTCAGTAGGGACCAGAGCAAGTATAGGGGATGGGGGTAGGGTTTGAAGCTTAATTAGTGTTGTAAGTTTCCTGGTAAATCCCCTCCACTCTGTTATCAGTAGCTGCTCTCCAGTCAGCTCTAAATTCATGGGACCCCCCTACAAACATACAAAATAAGACTGAATCATTTTGAGACATCATTTTCAGTGACTAATTTCCTAGTATAGTGTGGACACTCAGCTGAAACCTGCTCAGCATTGTAACAACACCCAAGTCTCCACTGACAATTGGGTGGTATCTTTGCATGTAGTTTCAGCAGAGCGTCTACACACACATCTAGGGGCTCTAAGAGTCCTGAACTCCAAAATCCAGAAGTTGCCCCACTGCTCCCTGAAACCACAGGGACCATTGTCCCCATCCCACAGGTGTTTGCCCTCCCCCGCCCAGAAGCTCTCTCCCCACCACCTCTGCCTGATGAACTCAGGGGCACGAAGAGAGTCTCTCTGTTGTTGTTAAGAGCTGTTGAGTTGGTTTCAACTCATACGACCCTGTTTCTGAGGAGCAGCTGGTAGGTTTGAATCACCAAGTTCCCAGTCAGCAGTCCAATGCTTATCCTACAGCGCCACACCAGGACTCCAAGAGGAGCTCTCTAGCCAGGCTCAAATGTGAGTTCTTTCCAAACACGCTCAGTCACTAAGATACTCTGATAGAGTCTATTCCTCATGACTTTAAATTGCGTCCCAAATGAGGTCATACTTTCTGGCCAGAGAACATGAATGAATATTTTCTCTGAATCCTGTAATGAATGACCATGATGTTGTATTGTATTGTTTTGGTGCTTAAATAATCCATTTGATAAAAGTATACATGAAAAATAAACCGCAGACTGGGTCACCCTGTTTGCGTATTTAAAGTACCTGAAGTTTGCAAAAAGAAAAAGGAGGGGAGAGGCTTTTCCCACAGTGAAGGGACTCCTGGTGTGGCACTATAGGATAAGCACTGGACTGCGAACCACAAGGTCAGCAGTTCACACTCACCAGCTGCTCCTTGGACACCCTATACAGTGTTGCTATGAGTCAGAACCAACTCAACAGTACTAACAACAATCAACAGTGAAAACAAAGGCTCCCTGGTGGCACAGTGGTTACATGTTGGGCTGCTAACCACAAGATCAACAGTTCAAAACCACCAGCTGCTTCATGGGAGACAGGTGAGGCTTTCTCCTCCTGTAAAGATTTATTGGTGTTGTTAAGTGTCATGGAGTCATTTCCAACTCACAGTGACCCTGTATAGGGTTTCTGAGGAGCAGCTGGCAAGTTTGAACTGCCAACCTTGCAGTCCAGTGCTTATCCTACAGCACCACACCAGGACTCCTCATTAAGATTTACAGACTCGGAAACCCTATACAGGGTCGCTATGAGTTGGAATCGACTCCATGGTCAAGTACCACCACCACCACCACAGTGAAAACAAAAAGGCCTCTCGCGGCCTTGGAGAGACTTCCAAGGTCAGAACTGCGGATCTCAGCTGGCCTTCCTGTCGGTACCACAGTTCTTAACTTTCCACATTGACTGGGGGCTCATTCATTAGCTACGGTCTGCCTGGTAACCTGGCTGACTTTGGTTGAGGAGCTCACCAGCCAAGCTCCCCAGGTTAGGTCTGAGGCAGGCAAGGTGTTGGTGCCCTGAGGTGGGTATTTTAAGTCTGGACAGGCTGAAGGGCGAAGAGACAATAGTAGTGGGACTTCAGCCTAGAGAAGGTGGTCTTAAGGCCAGGATATTAAGGGACTAGGGCAGGGTGAGGCAGAGACCAGGAAAGGAAAGCAGGAATCCCAGATGCCTTGCCACCACCACCCAAGAACTCCCCTCATAGGGAGAGCAGGGGCTCCCAAGGCCCCAGGACCACTCTTATTCCCCAGTCATTAGGTGAGGAAATTGAGGTTCAAAAGGCCAAGGAACTCCTTGGAGCCCACATACCCCTCCTAAAGAGATGGAAGAGAGAGTCTAATACTCTAACCATAGAAAAAGTGAATGAATGAGTGGCGGTAGCTGAGGCCCAGAGAGGTTAAGCAACATAGACAAGGACACACAGGATAAGATTCTCTATCAAGTGCTCTTTTGGTCCAAGGAAAGATGCAAAGGTGCGGGGAGAGGGCTCCAATGCCAGGCTTCCCCAGCCTCCTGCCAGCCCACCCGCTCTATACCCTCCTGGGCGGCTCACCCCGGAATTCCTCGTCAGTCAGGCGCTTCTTGTGGGTCAACAAGAAGGGGAGCAGCCCATCCAGGTCAGCAGTGGAGCCCCGGGACACGATGTCAAAGAGGATGGGCCGGTTGAAGACTTTGAGAATAGGAGGTGGTTGGGGCGCTGGAGCTTTGGGGCTCTGTGGCTGCTTCCTGGAGGGGTGAAGAGGCAGAGTGAAGGAAGGGCTCACCCTTGACCAGGCCACCCATCCACCCCTGGTCTTAGGGGCTATGGAATGAGGGAACAACTAAATGCCTAGAGAGAAGGAAGATATGGAAGGAAGGGACAGCTGGAGATACTAAGGAATGATTTATCCAACAAACTCCACCTAAAACCTACGCTGCTGGGTAGAGACAGAGGCAGAAACACATAAGCTACCCCACCCACCCACCTGCTCATTTGTCATGTATTGAGCACCAACTATCAGCCAAACAGACAATGAGAAAAAAGGGGGCATATCCAATGAAACTATAAAACATCTCATTCATTCACACATTGATTCATCCAACAACCGAGTCAAAAGAGAACATGCACATCGGTCTGGGACATTTTATTAAACTCAGAATTACTGAGTACTATTGAGCACCTGCTGTGTACCACAGAGCCTGTATGCACGTGGGAGCAATGCTGAGCTACAGAGGCAGGTAGAGGAAGGACACAAGGAAAAAAGGGTAGAGCAGGGGAAGAAAGAAAGAAAGGGGAAGAAAAAGAAAAGCCATTGCCATTGAATCTATTCTGACTCATGGTGACCACGTGTGTCCCAGCTAGAACTGTTCCATAGTTGGGTTTTCTTGGCTGTCACCTTTATGGATATAGATCACCAGGCTTTTCTTTCGCAGCACCGCTAGGGGGATTAGAATCCCCAGCTTTACAGTGAGCAGGCCAGTACAAACCACTTGTGTCATTCAGGGCCCTCAGGATAGAGAAAGAAGAAGAAGGAAATCATGCCAGGAGGAAAAAGGCTTGGAGACTCCTCATTCAGTCCCTTAACACCGTAGCTGGCACTATTCTGTGCTAGGTTCGGAAAATGGGACCAAGGACATGAGGAGAGCAGGAATCTGCTCCTTCGTGCTCGTCACTCGGCCCAGGCCTAGAACACAGAGCAGCACAATAAGAATCTGTTAAATAAATGGCGTTCGTTGCTGGGGAGTCGACTCTGACTCACGGCAGTCCCCAGGGTTTTCAATACTGTGGCCTCTTTGGAAGCAGGTCTGTCTTCCTTGGACCCTCTGGGTGGGTTCAAACCACCAAACTCTCTACCAGTAGTCAAGTGTTGGACAGTTTGTACCACCTAGGGATGCCTGTAAAATGAATAGGATAGAGGAAAGGAGGAAGACAGGGCGGGAGGGAGAAAAGGGCAGACCATGCAGCAGACGCAGGGCCTGAGAGAGAAGCAGGCTTCAGTCCAGAAGGTTGAGGACAGCAGATACTCGCCTTCCTCTGCTTTAGCCTCAGACTCCACCTCAGGGGCACCAGTGAAGGGGTCTTAGTGGGGAGCTGATGCTCTTCCACAAACAGGGTCAACCTCTAGGAGGCCATCTGAGCAGCCCCAATTTTACCTGCTCCTGAACTTTGCATCATGAGCCATGAAATGAAGTAAAAAAGAACACCTGTTCCCACCTTCCACTCCCTCCACCTCCACCCACCTCCCATCCTCCCACTTCACTGAGGAGGGCCTTTGGAGTCTCTGGGGACCTCAGTAGAGCAGCCAAGAAATTCCTTCAAGGTCCATCTGGAGTGCCTGGGGTGGAGGTAGAGTGAGAGCTAGAAAATGTGGGTCTGAGAGTGGAGGAGGGGGGTTCCCAACATCACCTAGGAGGGCCTAGGCACAGAGAGAGGTGGGCAGTGGGCACTTTGCTGGCCTGGCTTCAGTTTTCTCCTTTGAGCAAAGGTTGCTGGTAGTCTGGGTTCCTTGGACACATGGAGCCCTCGTCAACACTCCTCATTGTGTGGCTGCCCCTTCTTATCCTAAAGTGTTGGGCTTAAGTGTCAGCCCCTCCAGGAAGCCCTCCTGGACTATACCTTTCCTGCATCAGCCTCTCTCCCTTATCTCAGCACCTACTCTTCCTCAAATGTGTGTATGTACTACTCTGAAGAAGCCACATGAACAGTACCTTGTCTGCCCACCTTGGGAGCCTCAGGCATACAAAAAGTGCTCAATAAACATGAATGAAATGAATCAATGATTCGATGCATCAAGAAAATGGACCACTCCTGACTAGGCAAGCACAGAGAAGGTGGACAGGCTTCATCCAACAGCATGGCACCAGCAGGGGGCAGAAGAGGGCCAGGCAACAACAGGACCTCAACCCCACCTCCACACACACACAGGGGGTTGTGGGGAGCAGTCAAGGAGAAGGGCTGGTTTCCAAGGCTGTCAACTTTGAGCACAGCAAGGCAGGAACCTAGACAGGGTCACACTCTAAACTAGTTCAGCATGACAGCTGGAGGTTACTATGAGACCATGAACCCCACCCCTAAATTACCTCTGGACTTTCTCAAGGGCTGGGAAAGGGAACTCAATCCCACAAAGCAGATAGTGCACAGGCCAGAGATACCAGGGTCATTCTGGATCCCAAGCCCTATGGGGCTAGGTTTACATAAAGCCACATAAATCACATGCAGATCCAGGCAAATGCCTAGGAAGTCTGGAGGATCCTTGTTATTGAGGGGGCCACACCTTGCGACCCTACCCAGGGCTTCTCTCCACTTTCTTCTTCTTGCATAGGAGAGAAAGGGTTAATGCCTTGGGGCTTCCAGCTCTGCCCAAGCCCCAGGAAAGCCATGGGATGAAAATGATCTTGGAGAAGACCCAGGGAGGGCAGCTGGGTGACAGACAGAAAGAGAAGGTGGGTAGATAGATAGATGGATGAATAGATAGGCAAATGGATGAAATGATTAGGGAGTGAATGAATGAATGAGTCAGAGGTTAAGCAAGTAAAGAAGTGAATGAACAAACAGATGGACAGAGAACTGGGCAAATGAATTGGGTTCTAAAAATATGGATGGGTGGGTAGATGGGCAGGTGGTACAGGTGATTAAATGCAAGAAGGAAAGAAAAGAGATTAGAGATTAAATGAATGAATGATGACTAGACTAGTTGGATAATAACTTGCCAGCTGAATGAACAGGAACAGGTTGGTGGAGGATGAGGGGATGTTGGGATGAAGGGATGATGGATGAATGAAAAGTTGGTTGTATGAGGGGATGGGTGGACAGAAAGACAATAAATTATGGGTAGATGCATAGATGTATATTTGAAGAAGTGAATGATGAATGGCTGGAAAGACTGGTGGGCAGATTGGTAGGTAGATGAATAGATGAGTAAATAATGGACAGATGGATGGATGAGTATAAATGAGTACATAATGGATGGATAGAAGATTGATATATGGGTAGATGATGGAAACATGTTGGTTGGATGGATGGACAGATGAATGGATGAACAGGTGAAATGGGGAGGTAGATAGATAGGTGAGTGAATAAGCAGATGGATGAACTGCTAGATGAGTAAATGGTTGTACAAATGAGCTGGTTGTACCACAGAGAACAAGTATATAGGAAGATAGATAGATGGATAGTGATTGGATAGATGAATGAGCAGATAGTAATGGATAGATGAAAAATTGATTGTATGGATGGACAGAGATGATGACTAGACGGACAGATGAGAGAAAGACAAGCAGACAAATGAGTTGGTGTATGAATAAGCAGATGAATGGTTGTATAAGTGGATGGATGGAAGGATGAATGAACAACAGAGAGCCAAGCATAGGAGTATGGACAGATGAAGAGACAAATGTGTGAGACACTGGACAGAAGGATGATGAATGGACAGATGGATGTATGAACAAGCAGACAAATGAGTAGATGGATGGGTGGGTGGCTGGGTGGATGGATGGATGGATGGATGGATGGATGGATGGATGGATGGATGGATGGATGGATGGATGGATGGACGGGTGGGTGGGTGAGTGAGTGAGCAGATGGATGCATGTATGGATGGATGGATGGATGGATGGACGGACGGATAGATGGGGGCACTGATGAGGAGGAGACCACTGACCAAGCAGCCAGCAATACTCACTCCATGACCTTCCTCCTCCACCTCTTGTTGTCGCTGGGGTGGTGACGATAGGTGCCGTAGTCAAAGAGCGAGTCCATGGGTGCCTTCTTGGGTCCAGGCACCACCGAAGACTCATAAAGGGTGGACTCCAGCAGGTCAATGGGGTTGGGTACACCCTTTCGAAAGGCACCCTGGAACTTCATGCGCAGGTTCGGCCGCCCATCACCTGGACCAGGGGGACGAATGGCATCAGCTGTTAAAATTGAGGAGGAGCCATCCTCCCCCTCAAACAGATTGGCCAGTGAGGAAAGAGGGAAGGCCTCCCCGCCAGGGGTGCCACTCTCATCCCCAGGGGGCTCGGCTGCCTCCCCAGGTCCGGTGCGGGGACTGTCGCTGGTATCTGCCATGCTGGCCTGTCTTGCTGCTCGACCTGCAAGAGAGCAAGAGGGAAGTCAGGCGGAGCCCCCTCCCACGTGGGCAAACAGAACTGCCGCCAGTGGCTTCAAAGCCCCCGTTGTAATGACAGGGGTGCAGAGTGGCCACTCCCAGATGTGGTCAGCCGCCAGCCCCAGGCAAACCCTGAAACAGGAGCCTCTTTGAGGGACCTGATTAGGCGGCCTCTGGTCCAGCTTCCGTGGGCACTGACTGGAAGAAGCAGGTCCGTGGAGATACACTGGAACTCCAAACCTGGAACCTTGGCTCGCCTGCTGACCAAGCAAGGCAGCTTCAAAGCCCACGGAGCAGGGTTTGAATTCAGGCTCCTCGTGTAGCAAATACATGGCATTGGGCAAGTTGAGGTTTCATAGCCTCAGGTTCCTCATCTGTACAATGGGTGTCTGAGTTCATAGGGAGAATATACATTCTTATTGTTCTTGTGGTTAAGTGTCGCTGAGTGGGTTCCATCTCATAGAGACCCTCTAGAGGGTTTCTAAGGAGCAGCTGGTGAGTTTGACCTGCTGACCCTGAGGTTCAAACTGACTTTGCGGTCCAGTGCTTATCCTACAGCGCCACACCAGGACTTATAGGAAGCACCTGGTGTGGCACTGTGGGTGAATACACCAGACTGCAAAGCCGTTTGAACTACAAGGTCGACAGTTCAAACTCACCAGCTGCTCCTCGGAAACCCAGTATAGGGTTGCTATGGGTCATAATCGACTCGACAGCACTCAACAACAACATTAAAACACAACCACAAGGCAGTGCTGGCTCAGTGGTAAAGTCTCTCAACTTAGCCAATGCACCACATGCAGCCACTACCTGTCTGTCACAGGAGGCTTGTGTGGTGCTGTGAAGTTGAACAGATTTCAGTGGCACCTCCAGATTAAGACAGACCAGGAAGAAATGCCTGAAAATCTACTTCCAAAGATCAGCCAACAAAAACCCTATCACCCACAAAGGTCAGATCCGTTACCTGTCACGGGAGGGCACACAACCCAGCAGCATCCTGTTTCACTGGGCATGAGGTCAGCAACAGCTTACAACAAACCACAACATGAAGAGTGTGTTCACAGGTGCTTCACAAGCATTTTCTTGGTTCAGCAGATGCCAAGGAAATGCTTGTGAAGCACCTGTGAACCACTGGTCCGCAATTTCCTCATCTAGCTACATCATTATGAGCCCATTGTACAGAAAAAGAAACTGAGGCCCAAGACTTAAGTTAACCTCTCCCAGTGCACAAACTCGGCTCCCCAGTGCAAAGTGCCGATCTCTCCCTGCCCTTCTTTGCCTGGTTGTTTTGTCCCAGTTCAGCTGCCCCTTCCTCTAGGCACCCCTCTCTAGTCCTTCCTCCCTCACCCCAAGCCTCTCTCCTTGGAGGCTTTATCCCATTTATCCACAGAAACAGTTAATTGCCAGCTGAGGTGCTGGGAGGAGAGAAGACCTGTTCACCCCTGAAACCCCCTTCCCTGTCCCATAAGGATGCCAGACAAATGGACAACCTTATGACAAAGATATCATTTGCTCCCATTTCTCAAAACTGGAAACGAGGTTCAAGAGGGCCGTGGTGCAGCTTATAGGGAGTAGAGCCGGGACTTGAATCCAGGTCTCTGGCTCCCCAGACCCTTGTGGAAAGGAGAGGTACAACAAGGCCCTGCTGGCTACCCACTAGTGCCCCTAACCTGTGGGCACATGCTGGGTGGGCAGTGGGATTGGGCACCAAGAGCAAATTTCCTGGAATTCATTCTGGAATTCAGTGTTCCACCATGCGGTCGGGGATGAAAAGGGCTCCCTTGTATGTCTCTCTCTCTTCACACAACACATACGCAGAGGAATAAATCAAGACTGGTTTCCACCTTGTCTGTTCTGAGGCTGCCAGAATGAAAGGCTGGGGCCAGAGGGGTGGGGGCACCACAAGAGGCCACCAAACTCAGCAGGGGCTGCAAAGGGAGCGGTCAGCAGGTCACACTCCTGCCAGGGGCTGGCTCCCCTCCAGATACTAGTGGGAAGGAGGCCTGGACTTTGAATTCATGCAGGCCTGGACTCTGATCCCAACGCGGCTATTCATACGTTGTGTGGCCTCATCTGTGAAATGGGTACGACTGTAGCAGCTTCTTGATAGGGTGGCAAGTCCAGTGCTGCCCCTGGGCTTCAAATGTTATTGTTTGTTGTTAGTTGCCATTGAGTTGGTTCTGACTCATAATGACCCTATATAGGGTTTCCAAGGCTGTAAATCTTGATGGGAATAGAAAGTCTCATCTTTCTCCTGATGGGTTTGAACTTCCAACCTTGTGGTTAGCAGTCCAGTGCTTATCCTACAGCACTACCCATGCTCCTGGGGTTCAAATGGGGGCTGTTGATTAGGACAATCAAAGTGGGGTTAGGAGCCCAGGTTTTGATTCAGGCAGCCCCAGTTCCTGTCTTGAACCTGGTCATTAACAGCTGTGTGACCTTGGCAAGTCACTCTTCCTTTCTGGGCCTCACTCTTCCCACCTGTAAGACCAGGTGACTGTACCTCTTCTCAGGTACAGAACCAGCCCCTGTCAGGAGCCCAGGAGAGGAAGCCTGGGTCTCGGTCTCATTGCAGTCGCATGCACACCCATTTGTTTCAGCCTTTGTTCTGCAGTAATGGGGAGGGAACATGTTGAGGCAGGTGGGGTTGCACAGCCGTGTCAACCTCATTGAGGACCCTGGTGACGGGGGATGAGGAGATACTGGCACATCCTCTTTGCTATCAACAAAAACCAAAACTGCCAAACCAGCTGGAGTCCTGGTGTGGCGCTGTGAGCTAATGCGTCAGACTGCAAAGTCATTTGAACTGCAAGGTCGGTGGTTCAAGCTCACCAGCTGCTCCTTGGAAATCCTACACAGGGTCAGAATGGGTCAGAATCGACTCAACGGAACACCACCACCACCACCACCACCAAACCAGTTGTCGTCCAGTGAACCCTGACTCATGGTGCCCCGTGTATGTCAGAGTAGAACGTGTACCATGAGGTTTTCAATGACTGATGTCTTTTGAAAATGTATCACCAAACCTTTCATCCGAAGTGCAGTGGTGAGTTTGAACTGTCAACCTTTAGGTTGTGGTCTAGTGCCATCCAAGGACTGCTCTCTGCTGTCAACACGCCTAATTACCATGCCCCTCACCACACACCCAGTAGGTACTGTTATATTTCCCATTTTACAGATGAGGACTCAGAGAGGTTAAGAGACTTGTCTGAGGCCACACAGTGGATTAGAGATGGAACCAGGATTCAAACCAAGACAGTCAGAGGCAAAGCCCAGGATACCCTAATCCCTCAGTGTACTGAGTACCACGTACCTCACTTGATCCCCTTACAATACCTCCTTCAAGCTTCACAAAAGATAAGAATTATTACTATTAGCCCATTCACCTCTCTCTAGTTTTCTTACCTGTAGAATGAGATTGCAAGAACCACTCCTACCTCATAGAACTCTTAGACCTAATAAGCACTTAATAAATGATGCTTATTTGGAGTTCTGGTGTGGCACTGTGGATTAATGCGCTGGACTGCAAAGTCAGTTTGAACCACAAGGTCAGCAGTTCAAGCTCAATGGAAACCTTATACAGGGTCACTGTGGATCAGAACCAACTCGACGGCACTTAACAAGGATGATAATTCAACAGTGTCATATTTAATCATCATCATTTTTATAGGGCTCCAGCTTACCTGTCCTCCCCACTCCCCTTCCTGTGATAATACTACAGCCTGGCATTTATGGAGTCCTGGTGTGGCACCATAGGATAAACATTGGACTGCTAACTGCAAGGCTAGTGGTTCAAACTCACCAGCCACTTCTCAGAAACCTAATACAGGATCACAATGAGTCAGAACCGACTTGGCATTTATAGCCACATCCAAATTCAACAAACCCCTCTCAAATCTAAAACTCTCCTTCATTAAATCCACCCTGGGATCTAGTAAAGAAAGCTGGGTGCCCTCCCCCAATTTTTTTTCTGACATTGGCATGCTAACCCATTTGCACCACCTGTAGTTTTCTGTTAAGTGCTGTGGAGTCATTTCTGACTCACAGTGACCCTGTATAGGGTCTATAAGGAGTGGCTGGTGAGTTTGGGCAGCTGAGTTTTTGGTTAGCAGTACAGTGCTTATTCTACAGTGCCATACTAGGACTCCTTGCACTGCTCTCATTTGATAGCTGAAAATACTGAGGCTCCAAGAGGTCACCAGGGGGGTGAATGGCCTTGAACAACTTCTAACCCAGTGATCCTTCTATACCACACCTTCTAGGAATGTGTACACAGGCACATATACATGCATGTACACACACAAACACAAACACACGGCAGCTCCACTAATCTGTAGCCATTTCCTCCCCAAACCCTGCCCTCTTCTTTGTGGCAGGGGAAAGAGTTCACTCCCTGTTCTAATTTGCCCTGAAGACTGTTATTACACATTCCAAACTGATGCCAGACTTTGGAGTAAAGGAGGGGGCAGGGGCGACAGAGGCTGCGAGTCTGGGAGAGGATCAGTGTGTGTTTCGCCTGCATGTGAATGTTGTGTGTATGTGTGTGCGCACGCCTGCACAGGCACTTCCTGCTGTGAGCAGGGCATCATCATGCTTTACCTGTCCATGTGGACTCACTGATACCTCCCACCTGGGGAACGTCTGTGCAGCGCGCAGCACCCAGCTGGCCCCAGCATGCCAGTGGGGGTGCAATCATGGCCACCAGTCTGAGAGCACCTCCATGCACATGTGTGAGCACACCCATGCATTGATGCCTTCACAACTCTGTTAATCAACAGCAGCAGTTTCCAAACATTTGCTTTAAGCATCCAAACTCTTTCTTGAATACACCTTCTCCTCACTTATCAACCATCTCATTATCTGACATTTCAAATTTACAATACTAAAAATCTACCATCTATTTTGCATATTAATAAGATCTGGTGGTAATGAATGCCAAGGTGCTAGGCAAGAGGAATGCTGGCTATGATGGTTAAGGTTAGGTGTCAACTTGGCTGGACCCTGAGTCTCAGTTTGGTAGTTAAGTAATGATGTCATTTAGAAGTTATGTAATGATATAATTTGGCAGGTATATAAGGCTGTAATTATCTTCCATTTTGTGATCTGATGCAGCCATCCTCCATTTCCATATAGCATCGATCTCACATAATGCCCTTGTCTTTGGCACCTCACGATGTGGATGAGTGAGGAGAGGATGTGTATGCACCAAATGGTAGTCCACTCACAGATGGCAGGCTAGGTGGGCAGGTGGGGGAGGGTCCGAATCTCAGCGTCCAAAAGCAGGATTGGAAACCACTCATCTGTGTATCTGCTCAACAAATAGTTACGGAGCCCTAGGGTTGGAATATCATCAGTTAAAACAAAGTCAGGGCCAGACTGTAGAACAGACCATCAATTGCTCATATGCAAGTTCAGGCTGAAACTGAAGAAAATTAAACAAGTCCACAAGAGCCAAAATACGACCTTGAACATATCCCAGCTGAATTTAGAGATCATCTGAAGAACAGATTTGATGCATTAGACACTAAAGGCCAAAGACCAGAAGAGCTATGGGATGATATCAAGAACATCATATAGGAAAAAAAGCAAAAGGTCATTAAGAAGACAAGAAAAGGCTTAAAAAAGATACCCATACTAAAAGGGAAAAAAACTTTGTTGGTTATCAAGGGGGAGGGTAGAGAAGGGACAGTAGAGCAGAGGGTAGGGGATAGACACATCATAGTTCCGATGTTGGGGAGGGCAATACACAAGAAGGAGGAGGGGAATGGTGGAATGGAAGAACAAGGTAGATAGAAGAACACTGAAGCATGTTTGCATGGGCTAAACAGGACAGAGATAAATAGTGATATATGCTCAGAATAAAAGAAAGAAAGAAATAAGACAAGAGAGAAAAAAAAGACCAAAATGGATGTAAGAAGAGACTCTGAAACTCACTCATTGCTAAAGCAAATGGAAGAAATGAGGAGGTAAAAGAGCTGAACAGAAAATTTCCAAGGTCAGCTCGAGAAGACAAAGTCAAATATTATAATGAAATGAGCAAAGACTTGGAGTTAGAAAACCAAAAGAGAAGAACAGGCTCAGCATTTCTCAACCTGAGGAAACTGAAGAAAAACTTCAAGCCTTGCCCTGCAATTTTGAAGGATTCTATAGGCAAATGGAGCCCTGGTGTGGCGCTGTGGGCTAATGCGTCAGACTGCAAAGTCATTTGAACTGCAAGATTGGTGGTTCAAGCTCACCAGCTGATCCTCAGAAACGCTATACAGGGTCACTATGGATCGGAAACGACTCGACGGCACTTCATAACAACAACAACATGGGCAAAATATTGAATGCTGCAAAATGCATCAAAAGAAGATGGAAGGAATATACAGAATCACTGAACCAAAAAGAAGTGGTTGGTGATCAACCATTTCAAGAGGTAGCATATGATCAATAGTCAATGATACTGAAGGAAAAAGTCCAAGGTGCAGTGAAGGCATTCGCAAAGAACAAGACACTGGGAATTAATGGAATACAATTTGAAATCTTTTAGAAATCGGATGCAGCCCTGGAGACACTCACTCATCTAAGCCAAGAAATTTGGAAGACAGATACCTGGCCAACATGTTGTTGTTGTTGTTGTTGTTGTCAGGTGCCATTGAGTCGGAACCGACTCATAGCGACCCCATGCACAGCAGAACGAAACAATGTCCGATCCTGGGCCAACCTAACTACCGCCGCCACACTTGAGTCCATTAATGATGCCACCTGGCTGATCCATCTCGTTGGGGGTCTTCCTCTTTTTCTCTGACCCTCCACCCTACCCAGCATGACATCCTTCTTCAGCGATTGTTTCCTCCGGACAATATGTCCAAAGTAGGAGAGACGAAGCTTAGCCATCCTGGCCTCCAAGGAGCACTGTGGCTGCACTTCTTCCAAAACAGATCTATTGGTTCCTTTGGCAGTCCATGGCACTTTCAGTACTCTCCTCCAACACCACAACTCAAAGGCATCAATTCTTCTACGATCCTCCTTATTCACTGTCCAGCTTTCGCATCCATATGAGACAGATACCTGGCCAACATATTTGTGCTCATTCCAAAAAGAGGTGGCCCAATGGAATATGGAAATCATTGGACAATATAATTAATATCACAAGCAAGCAAAATTTTGTTGAAGCTTTGTGGAGTATGGGGCCTTAGGTGGAACTCTGAGCCCCTCCCAGAACCTTCTGAGGTGGGACATTCCCACTTGAAAAGGCATGCACACCAACCCAGAATAGCTAGAAGAACACAAAGAACTTTTTAGACAGAAAGACAAGCAGAAAAAAAGCAGACTATTTGGATGTTAGAATATCAAGCAAGCTGTTTACCTTAGAGCCATCAAGGCAAGAAAAGTCAGTCCGTTAAGGAAAACCCCCTTCTAAGACTGAAACTCAAAGGGAACCCACAAGCGGTCTAGTATGCTCACTGATGACCACCTGGTCTACTTGTGAGTGGAAGTAAGGGAAATGCAGCAGTGAAGACATGGGCTGAGTTTGGCCATGTTCCACTGGCACATGTTGACCTTGAGATAAGAGAGAAAAGAAGAAGGGCTGGCTGTTCTGAAGTTTAGGGAGATGTATGAACCCTGGAACCCATGGACACTGACCTAGCCACGGGGAGCTAGAGCCAAGAGTGAAGTGACCAGCTGGTCTGAAGTGTGGGGAGGTATGCAAGAACTCCCAAACTTAGTACCCATTTGACCTAGCTGACCAGAATTCAATCAGATGAAAATAAAGAAGTTTGATACTGTGAGCAAGTATAAATTGCTACAATTTGATGAACTGCACCTTTGCTTATAGATGTAGTTGTTTAACATTCCAACCGAAATGGAAGGATTCTTCATATCAAGGATCAAGCTTGTCTCCTCAGTGTACTGAGTTGATAAGGATGGCAACTTAGACATTGATTATCAAAAATGGGGGGCTATAAAGGCATGAAGTGGCTGCTTTACAAGTGTGCATGAGTGTGCTTAGTTTAAGAATGAGGGGGGTAAGGTAGAATCCCCACTGAATAGTTTTCCTCTTTTCCAGATGGACCTGGTGAAGGGGATGGGGGGATGATGGTGATAGGATTTTATGATTCAATTGTGAGTAATTGTCAGCAGGATTAATTGCAATTGCCACAACTGTAAATGTAGAAGATGTGTAACTGAAAAGGGCGAGAGTAGTTAATCTTTCATTTCAGAAACAGAGGATCCCAGGACCATCAAGAAGGAAGAGCATGAGTGGAGTATGAGATCCTAACCAGAAAAGCGGTGACCGCAGAGATGGTGGCAGAGGCAATGGCATAGAGAGACAGAGCAGCTGAGGACTCTTGGCCCGTGCACTGAGAAAGGCTGTGTGTCTGCAAGCAGGAGGCTGGCTTGCAAAGTGTGCCTTTTGGACATTTAAATGAATATATTTTATTTTTTGTTTTGTATGTGTACATCAAATATTTTTGCTTTGTTCATTTGTGAAAAATAAGATGCAAAAGGGAAGCCACAGAGTTGCCTGAGATGGAGGCAGAGACGATGACGTGGAGAGATGGAGCAGCTTTGGATCCAGAGAGGGAGAGGGGCTGTGTGCTGACAACTGGGGTGCAGGCTTGTAGTGTATACCCTTTGGTTGGTTGATGATGGATGGAGGGGCTTGTAACCATGGCAATGAAAAACGATATACGATAGGATGAATGTAAAAACTAATGTTCTTCCATGTAAACTATCACATAATTCGCAATAAAACATTAAAAAAAAAGGGAAGCCAGAGAGAGGAAACAGGGTAGCTGTTGTTACAGGAGGAGTGTACTCATCAGGATGAAACAAAACGTATGATAGGTTGAAAGTAGAGCTGATGATCTTGTCAGCTTACCTTCACTCAATTTACAGTAAAAAATTGGAAAACAATTTTTTGCTAAAGATAATTTAAAACAGTTGCAACAGTACATTGACAGGGAGCTGCCAGAGTACGTTTAAGCCAGATTCAGATGAGAACATGGAATGAGGGATATCACTGCTGAAGTCAGATAGATCTTAGCTGAAAGCACAGAATATCAGAAAAGTGTTTACCTGTGCTTTATTGACTATGCAAAGGCATTCGATTGCGTAGATAATGACAAGGTATGCACAACACTGCAGAAAATGAGTATTCTGGAACATTTAATTGTGCTCATGAGGAACCTGTATATAGATCAAGAGGCAGTTGTTGGAACAGAACAAGGGAATACCAAATAGTTTAAAATTTGGAAAGGTGTGTGCCCATGTTGTATTCTTTCACCATACTTATTCAATCTGTATGCTGTGCATATAATCCAAGGTCGGCGGTTCAAGTTCACCAGCTGCTCCTTGAAAATGCTATACAGGGTCACTATGGTTCAGAACTAACTCAATGGCACTTATCAACAGAAGCTATGATTCGGTACCAACTCGATGGCACCTAACAACAACAAAGTGGTGCAATGGTTTAGCACTTAGCTGCTAACCCAAAGGTTAGTGCTTCAAACCCACCCAGTGACTCCTTGTAAAAAAGGCTAGGAGATCTACTTCAAAGGTTGGCTTTGAATCACCAATCTGGCAGTTAGCCATCCAGTGCTTATCCTGCAGAGCCACACCAATAAATATTATAGACTAGGAAACCCTAGGGCAGTTCTACTCTGTTACATGGTGTAACTGTGAGTCAGAATCCACTCGACAACACACAACATTGTGTGGCATGGGGCACTGGGGACTTGGCCAGGAACAAAACAGATAAAAATCCAAACACCCTTGTCCTCCTGGGCCAACATTCTGGTGGGCAAACAGAATGAACAATTAGACAAATGAGAAAAAAAGTCAAGGCTGGTGGTCTTCCAGCTGTAAGGACAGCTCAGCAAGGGAGGGAGTGGCTGAGTTGAGGGGCGGAGCAGCAAACAGAGGTGCAAGGCTGAGCCCAGTCCCCCAGCCTCCCTCTCTACCCTGGACAGCTGGTTTCTATGTCCTCTGTCCACTGGGCAGTCAAATCCACTTCCTTCCCTGAGCAGTGGGCCCCTATGGCGGGAGGTAGTGGGCATGGAAATAGCAGGATTCTGACAGTAGATAGGTCAGGGGTGAACTACGACAAAGAACTCAAGCTCTCTGAGCTTTAGTGAGCATCTTACTAGGGCTGTTATGAGAACTGTGTAAGTTGAATCAAGCACCTGGCAACTATAAACCAAAAACCAAACCCAATGCCACCAAGTAAAATCTGTGTCTCGGCTGTGGTCTTTACAGAGCAGATCAGCAGGCCTTTCTTCTGTGGGAGGGTTATAACCTCCTACCTTTAGGTTAGCAGCTCACTCCAATCGGCTTGGACCACCCAGGCTTCCAATAAACAGAAAATCACATGATTAAGAGAAGGGCTCTCTCTAAGAATCTGGGGTTCAAGGGGGCGGTTGGCAGGCTCCTGCTCCATCTCTGCCCAGTCTACCACCCACAGCTTTGCCTGATCTCATGGAAACCCTGGCACACACTTGTCAAATCCTCCTAATCACATGATCAAGAAAAGCTGCTTACATCTGGGGGCAAGTTTGGGCAGGGCCTCGCCAACCCAGGGGGGAAATTCTAGGGAGCCGTTCCTCCTGGACTCCTCCATCCCGGCATCAGTTTACTCTAACACACGTCTACTTAGTGTCACCTGTGTGCACGGTACAGGGAACTATGAGGAGGTGCCCTCAGGAAAAAGCAGCCAAAATCAGGCACTGTAGCATAGACTCTGACTCGTACGGAACCCCTGTGTGTCAAAGTAGAACTGTTCCGTGGGATTTTCAATGGCTTGCTTTTTGTTTGGAAGCAGATTGCCAGACTTTTCTTCTGAGGTGTCTCTGGGTATACCACCCAGGGAAGGAAGATGGGTTTTTCCTTCCACCCCAGGCCTTTGCCAGGCTGTTCTCTCTGCCCTGAATGTTCTTCCATCCCTGGCTGTTTCCTAGTCATTCTTGGGCTCTCATCTTGAATGGCACTTCCTCAGAAAACCCTACCTAGACCCCTGGCCTAACACAGGTGCCTTGTACTTACTCTCAGAGCAACATGTTCCTCCCTTTACACAGCTTTTCCTGATTAAACTTTCAATCTGCTTGTGTTATTTTATTATCTTCTTTTTCAGAACTGTTTTTCCATGAGGGAGAAGACTGTTTTGTGTCCACTGTGCAAGCCAGAATGGGGGTCAATATATATTTACTTTTTGAGCCTATAAGAGAGGGGGACTTCTGGGATTCAGAGGAGCATTGATCCTGGTGGGGACAAGGAACAGCTGCAGAAGGGCACCTGTACTAGGGCTGGATGACAGGAATGGGATAAAAGGGCTGAGAAAGGTGTGAAGGCGGAAAGTGCGGGTGCGTGAGGGATGGGGAAGTCTGAGGCAGTGGAAAAAGGAATTGGAAGAAAGAAAAGATGAATGGGTGGGAGGAAGGGTGGTTAGGTGGGAGGTTAGATGTGTAGAGGGGCTGATAAGTGGGAGGGCAGAGATGGGTAGGAAGGTACATGGGTGGATGGGAGAGTAAGTAAGTAGATGGATGAATGGCAGGTTAGATGGGCAGATGAGTGGGTGGAAAGGAGGATGAGTGAATAGATAAAAGGATGAGTAGTAAGCAGTTGGGTGGATAGATGGGGTAGAAGAGTGGGTAGGTGGGTAGATGGATAAGTTGATGGGTGAATGAGTGGGTGGGTGGTTGGCTGAGTTTGGTAAGTGGCAGAGGGTGGGTGGATGGATGGATGGTGGATGGGAAGATAAGTGGGTAGGTAGGCAGTTGGGTAAGTGAGTGGGTGGAGGGGAAGTGGGTAGGTAGATGGATGGATGAGTGGATGGGTAGATTGGTAAGTAGGAAGGTGGATGGGTGGGTGAGATGATAGGTAAGTAAATGGATAGATGGGTGGAAAGTGGATGGGTGGGCAGATAAGTGGGTATAAAGGAGAGTGCGTGGATGGATAAAAGGGTGGGTAGGTGGGTGGATGGGTAAGCAGATGGGTGAGTGAGTGGGTGAGTGGGAGGGTGTGTAGATGAGTGGGTGGCTGAGTATATGGGTTAGTCAGTGGGAGAGGATGGGTAGGAAGGTGATGGGTGAATGGAACGGTAGATAAGTGGATGGATGGATGGATGGAAGGGTGGGTATGTGGGCAGGTGGGCAGGTTGGTGGATGGGGAGGTGGGAAGAAAGGTGAATGGAGAGGGTGAGTTGGAGGCAGGCAAACCAGAGAGAAGGTGCTTGGGCTCCCAGACAGACCCAGTATGCTTGCACCTCTCCCCATCACGGGGCTCCTCCCAGCAATGTGTGGGGCTCCACCTCCTGTGATACCCGCTAACAAACACCACTGAGCTCGTGTCAGCCCCTGTCAGTTCCAGATGGGATGCTGTGGAGGGAATACCAAGGAAGGTACAAATACCCAGAAGAGTAGTGACAGGTCTGGAGACTGGGAGGTGGCCTCTGGCAGCCACTGCAGAACTGACACCACTCGAGCAGTTGACTGGGGACACAGACCCTTGGCCAGGCAAAGCCTACTGCCTGCCAGGCTGCCCACAGCTCCCGGGCAGGCAGCAGTGGGGGGCATCATGCCATGCTGGGCACCTTCCTGGCCAGCCGGTATTTACCTAGCATGTCTCGGCCCAGCCCGCTTCCTGTTTGCTGTACAGAGGTTTCCTATCCAGGACAGACAGAGTCCCAGTGTCCCACTGAGTCCCCCCACCTGGAAGTGTGCCCCCACACACTCACACCACCCAGGCAGAGACAGGGCTGGAGTGACTCAGCCACTGGGCCTTTCAGAGGATAAGGCCAGCCTGGCCACAGCAGTCTCTCAGTCCTGCTGCAAGCCCTTGGCTGTAGCAGGGGGATGTAGACAGTGTATGCACACCTTCCAGCATTCATGGAGACCCAATCATTTTCAAGGGTCCCCAGCCCTGGGGTGGGAGTCTCCAGGAGACTGTGCCATGAATGGTTAGGAGCACGCAATGTGCAAACTCAAAACGCTGTGTGTCAGACTGTAGGTGCCCATTATATGTGAGTTGCTGTGATGCTAAACAGGTTTGAGGGAAGCTTCCAGAAGAAGATGGACAAGAGGAAAAGGCTGGGTAATCTGTTTCCAAAAATCAGTCAGTGAAAACACCAAGGATCTCAACAATCCAATCCAGTACCATTCTTTGAAATCTTTCAAAACACTGATGCAGCACTGGAGGCACTCACTCATCTCTGCCAAGAAATGTGGAAGATAACTACCAACTGATTGCAAGAGATCCATATTTGTGCCCACTCCAAAGACAGGTGACCCAATGGAATGCAGAAATCAGCAGACAATATCTTTGATATCCCATGAGAGTCAAGTTTTACTAAAGGTTATACAAAAACGGCTGCAACCATACATTGACAGAGAATTTCCAGAGGTTCAGGAAGGATTCAAAAGAGGACGTGGAATGAAGGATATCATAGCTAACGTCAGATGGATCTTGGTTGAAAGCAGAGAATACCAGAAAGATGTTTACCTGTGCTTTATTGACTACATAAACACTTTCGATTGTGTGGATCATGACACGCTATGGACAACACTGCAAAGTGTGAGTTTTCTGGAACACTTAATTGTGCTCATGAGGAACCTGTACATAGACCAAGAGGCAGTTGTTCAAACAGAAGAAGAGAAAACCAAATGGTTTAAAATTAGGAAAGGTGTGTGCCAGGGTTGTATTCTTTCACCATACTTACTCAATCTGTATGTTGAGCAAATAATCAGAGAAGCTGGACTACATGGAGAAAAATGTGGCATCGGGATAGGAGGAAGACTCATTAACAACCTGCAATATGTAGATGGTACAACCTTGCTTGCTGAAAGTGAAGACAACTTAAAATACTGATGACAATCAAAGACCTCAGCCTTCAGTATGGGATACATCTCAATGTAAAGAAAACAAAAATGATCACCACTGGACCAATAAACAATATCCATATAACTAGAGAAAAGATTGAAATTGTCAAGGACTTCACTCTTCTTGGATCAACCATCAACACTCATGGAAGCAGCAGCCAAGAAATCAAAGGATATATTGCATTAGGCAAATCTGCTGCACAAGACCTTTTTTAAAGTGTTGAAGAGCAAAGGCGTCAGTTTGAGAATTAAGGTATGCCTGACTCAAGCCATGGTACTTTCAGTAAATACTTTCAGCATGCGAAAGCTGGACAGTGAATAAGGAAGCCCGTAGAAGAATTGATGCACTTGAGTTATGGTGTTGGAAGAGAATATTAAAGGTACCATGGGCTGCCAAAAGAACAAACAGATCTGTACTGGAAGAAGTACAGCCAGAGTGCTCCTTGGAGGCCAGGATGGCCAGACTTTGTCT
>NW_006408660.1:2628233-2644745 GCF_000296735.1 Chrysochloris asiatica
ATCTGTACTGGAAGAAGTACAGCCAGAGTGCTCCTTGGAGGCCAGGATGGCCAGACTTTGTCTTTCATACTTTGGACATATTATCAGGAGGGACCAATACCTGGAGAAGGACATCATGTTAGGTAAAGTGGAGGGTTGGAGAAAAGGAGGAAGATCCCCAACAAGATGGATTGGCAAAGTGGCGGCAGCGATGGGCTCAGGAGTAGCAATGATTGTGAGGTTGGCCCAGGACTGGGCAGTGTTTCGTTCTGTTGTGCATAAGGTCGCTATGAGTCAGTACTGACTTAATGGCACCTAACAACAACAACAACAACAACAATCATTCATGGGAATGGCAAAGGACTGGGGCAGCATTTTGTTCCATTGTGCATGGGGTCACCAGAAAGCTAACAACAGCCACCGCATTCTCACTGTGAGGATCGATTCCAGAGGTTAGAATAAGTGCTCCCTGAGGACAGCTGGTTTGTTACTGATGCAAACAGTCCCTCTGCAGAGAGGCCAGGACAGAGCTGACTTTGGAATCTAGACTTCCTGCCCCCAAAGTCAGGTTCTGACCCTGCTCGGAGCCCTCACCCTCAGAAAGCATCTTTCCACGTCCTCCCTTCCATCTTCCGCTCATCCCTGACAGTCACAGCCTGATTCCCAGCAGGGAAATAAGCTCAAAGAGGACATACACATGCATACAACACTCCTAATCCTTCCCTCCCAATGTGCAAAAGGCCCTGAGTTCCCACCTCCGAGGAAAGAGCAAACACATGTGGGGTGAGTGGGTTGGCAGGAGTCGAAAGGGAGCCCAAGGCAGCAGAAAACTGGTTTGTTGTCTCTGCTTAGGATTCGATTGAGGCCAACATCTAAAATCCTAGTTCAGTCCAATCAGTGGTGCCACAGGAGAAGAACCTGGAGATCTGCTTTCATAAAGATTGGTGGTGGTGGCTATATGCCGTGGAATCGATTCCGATTCATAGCGACCCTGTACAGTTTCTGTAAATTTTTACAGGGGCAGAAAGCCTCATCTTTCTCCTGTGGAACAGACGGTAGTTTCGAGCTGCTTGAGGTTAGCAGCCCAATTCGTAACCACTCTGGTAGCGTAGTGGTTACGAATCGGGCTGCGAACCATAAGGTCAGCAGTTCGAAACTACCAGCTGCTCCGCGGGAGAAAGATGAGGCTTTCTACTCCCGTAAGGATTTACACCCTTGGAAACCCTGTACAGGGTCGCTATGGGTCGGAACCGACTCGAAGGCACTTAACAACAACAACAACAACAGACTACCAGAGCTCCTTCCATAAAGATTACGGACTAGAAAACCCTGCAGCACAGTAGTAGTCTGTCACATAATATCACTGAGTCCGAATGGATTTAAAAACTTCCAATGACAATATCCCCTTCGGTGTACTCCACACACCACCTTCTGTTTGTTTTATCCACAAGTAATCTGCAAGTAATATGCAATTAAATCCATTCCCAGATATAGAAACGGAATCCCAGGAGAATGGGTTGGGGATGATAGTGATCAAACATATACATATGCTCAATCCTTCTGTCAGTCAGTTGTACTGTGGTGGCTTGTGTGTGTGGCTGTGATACTGGAAGCTATGCCACTGGTATTTCAAATACCAAGTCACCCAAGGGAGCTTCCAGACTACAACTTCAGGAAGAAAGGTCTGGTGATCTACTTCTGAAAATCAGCCAATGAAAACCATGTAGATCGCGAGGAAATACTGTCCAATATTGTGCTAGAAGATGAGCTCTTTGGGTTGGAAGGCACCACACAGCAATCACAATGGACTCAAACATACCAATGGTCCTGAAGACAATACAGAACTGAGCAATAGTTTATTCTGTTGTCCACGGGCTCACCATACATCACTGCCAATTCAATGGCAGTTTACAACAAACAACATCATGTGCTGAACACTTTCACAATTATCTCTCATCTGGATTGCTGTTGTTGTTAAGTGCCATCGAGTGGGTTCTGACCCATGGCGACCCTGTATAGGGTTTCCGAGGAGAAGCTGGTAAGCTTGAACCACCAACCTTGCACTTCAAATGGCTTTGCAGTCTGGCGCATTAACCCACAGTGCCACACCAGGACTCATCTGCATTAGGCACATCATTATCCCCATTTCCCAGATGACAAACTGATGCTCAAATAGAGCAAGAGACCCAGCTGTGGAGCCACCCCTGGAAATGCTATGCACTTTGGAGACCCCTGGTGGCATGGGGGGCGGGGGGCCGGGCTGAGATGCTGCACGCATGCAGGCTTGGAGTGTGAATCTTGGCTTTGGCACTAGAAGCAAATTGACTCAGAGTGGATCATGCCAGCTCTCTGATCCTCAATGTCCTCTGTCTCTAAAAATGAGCTAACACACCACCCACCACTGGTCTGCCTGGCCACTGTGTGTATCAAGAATCTTGTAAACTGTAGCCCTAAAGGGCTACTGTTTCTAGAACAGGGTGTGACACATGGTAGCTGCTCAAACACAGCTGCTGAATTAATCAATCAATACATGAATTAACTAATTAATACAGATGAGAGGAATCCAAGACAAGCTTAATCATTCTCCCCAGAGCAGAGATCTCCAAAGCTGAACCTGTAGCCAGCTAACTAGATGGCTAACTTCCTCCCTCCCACCCTTTGACAGAGTATCTACTATGTGTGGGGCACACTGGTCCATAAGACCTAACACCCACCTGTGAGGGTCATAGCTTCTATGAGTCCATTTTGCAGACGAAGAAACTGAGGCTCAGCGAGGTCACTCGGTAGACAGAGCAGCAGCACACATCCAAACAGTTGTTTTCCTCTGATACCCCTGCCTTGCTGGTCTGTCTAGTCAATCAGTCATTCCTTCCTTCATTCATTCGCTTGGTCTACAGGTATTCCTGAGTCCCACTTCTGTGCCAAGGGGAGACAGAAGTGAACCAGGCTGATCATCCCCATGTCCTCAGCCGTATGCCTATCACCCCACCCTTGCCCCATGGGATCTCCCCAGAACCCTTGAGGCCCATCGAGGGCATGTGTAGGAGGTGAAGGGTCCTCTTACTCTCCACCATATACACACACAGAGTTGTCCCAGAAGGTGGTTACTCCACCTGGTCAGATGGGTGGAACCCAGACCACTCCACACTCAGAGAAAACCAGGCGCCTAGTAAGACTGACGAGCCCTTTGTGAGGGGATAGGAAGAGTGGGCAGGAGGGGCAGCCGTTACTCACCAACCAAAGAAAAATAAGAGTACTCCCGTCTGCTCAATGATCCGTCTGTCTGCCCTCCCTCTTCCTGCACTGTGCTCTCCCCTCCTCTGGCCTCCCCACCCTCTGACCTCATCTGAACAGACCTGCTGCCTGGTCTGATCTCACGTGGCCTCCCTTACTGATGAGAAAACAAGCTCAGAGAGGTGGGGTGACTGCCCTGGAGGCACACAGCTGATAGCAGTCAAGGATCCCTGCAGAAAGAGGAAGCCAGTGGGCTAGAAGGAGGCTCAGAGGCGAGAAAGAAACTGGAGTCATAGTGAAAGTGAAGGCTTGGTCTCCCTTCCTCAGTCCTGTCCAGTCACGAAGGCGCACCTAAGACAGGGGTGGGGATCCAGGCCAAGGCAGGAGTGGTGTCTGGGAGAACTTGGACCCCTCTCAGTCTGGTAGAGCTCCAACCTCCAGGAAATCCCCTTCCTGGCAGCCACTCCCTGAGACCACACAACAGCAACAAGTGGTGGAGTTGGGATGTGAACCCAGGTGCGTCCGACTCCAAAAGGGATGAGTCCAACATGGCTTTCCAGGTAAGAAGCAGAGCCAGCCACTGGACTTTTCAGGGACCCAAGGGGACTAAGGCTTGGCAGCCACTCCCTGGCTCCAGTCCCCAGTCCACAAGGAGACAGGTCACTTGAGGACACCCCAGTCACCTCCCTGGCCTCATGTACATCCACAAATGCCCAGTCCCGCAACCTTGACCCAAAGGAAGGAGTACTGGGCTCACAGTCGTCACTTGAGTCTTGCTTCCAGATCCAGTTCTGAAAGTGCTGGGTGTCTCTAGGTAAACTGCTTCCCTCTCTGAGCTCAGTTTCCTTATCCATAAAATGGGACATAGCATTCCTGCCCCTGCCCACTTCCCATGGATGTGAGGCTGTGGCCCCATCTAAGTGAGGATTAGGTGGTAGAACTGGGCCATCCCCACAACCACCCAATGAAGTGTGCACTGTCATTATACCCATTTTACAGATGAGAGAACTGAAACCCAAGGGGTGAGGTAAATGATGGAGAACCGGGATTTGAACCTGGGCAACCAGGCTCCAGTCCTCCTTTTTAAGCATTAAATCAGGAGAATAGAGCAGAGAAACAGTTCCATTTGCTGGTGCTTGACGGAAACACTGACGGCTCCTGGAGCCTACACCCATAAATATTTTGTGGTTGAACAGGCATCATCTTTTATCCAAATGCAAGTCTAGCTTTGCCCTAGTACCTCCTGCCTGCCAGCCTGGCACAGAGGGGCTCCGATGGGGCACCCTGGGAATGTGCTGGTGAAAAATGTGCCCTGGAGCAGGCTGAGATGTCAGAGGAGCTGAGAAGGGACAAAGAAGGAGACAAGCCCTTAGGAGCCTTAGACGGTGCTTGTAAAGTGGGAACAGAGAATCCATTCGACATAGGAGGAAACTGAGGTTCAAAAATGCAACATGATTTGTCCCAACTTCCCCAATGAGAGAGCCACAGGGCTAGGGTGTGAGCTTAGGCCTGTTCAGAGCCCACCTAGAGCCACGGTTCAGGAGGCCTCCATGGTCACAATGAGGAGGGCCAGCGTGTACGTTAATGGGGGTGATTTTGGAATCAAGTAGGATTTGGATTCCAGCTCTGCCCCTTCTCAACTAAGAGGCACTGGACGAGTAACTTCATGGCCCAGACCTCAGTTCCCCCTCTTGAAACTGGGTACATTAATAGTTTCATATCCAAATATACTGAGAGTAATTGAGTTCAATGCTAAGCATACAACAAGTGCTCAATAAATGTTCGATACCTTCCAAAATACTATGCATGCAGCCCAGGTTTGGCTCAAGCCAGACAGGACCTTGTATCTAGAGTTCAGAGTGGCAGTTACTGGACCAAGGACCACAAGGATCTCAAGAGATCTCAATTAATCTTTAACAGGTGAATTCCACTCCAAATTGGTGATGCAGAACATTCCAGAGGCTTGCTGGCATGAAACGTTCTCTCAGTTCCTCAGACTCCACCTATGACAAGAAGAGGGGATAATCCCACGTCCTCGTGGTTAAGAGAAGTACTTTATAGAGTGTTTTGCTCAGAGTCAAAAAGGGGGAAACTGAGGCAGACAGCAGCATCAGGGGTTCCTCTTCACCCTGCCCCACAGAAACCAGACAGAAGAACTCAAAGGATTCAAGCTCTCGCAAAATCACTTCATTTGTTCAGCCAGTTTACCATGTAATTAGCATTAACTGAGCACTTACTATGTGCCTGGCTGGTGCAAACCATTAACACACTTAGCTGCTAATAGTAAGGCTGTCAGTTTGAGTCCACCCAAGGTACCTTGGGAAAAAGGCCTAGTGATCTGCTTCGGAAAAATCAACTATTGAAAACTCTATAGAGCACAGTTCTATTCTGACACACATGACGTCACCATGAGTCAGCATCCACTGGGTGGTAACTGGTTTGGTTTTTTTCAGTTTACTATGTGCCAGGCACAGTGAGGCCGTCTTAACATATTTCTCTCACTCCTACACCTCCTTCTGACCACTGCTCTCCACTCCTCGCCCCCAGGCCTCCCATCTCTCTCCTGGAAGATTTCCTCAGTCTCAGGACCACCTCCTTGCCTGGCTCCCTCTAGTCTTACCCACTCTGCAGTGCAAGGGACCTTATGAAACTACACATCTGGCCATTTTCCTCCCAACCTGGATGTTTAGAGCTTCTTAGTTGACCTGGCCCTTGCTTTTCCTGTTCACGTCAAGCACCAGCAAATGGAACTGTTTCTCTGCTCTACAAAGTCCAAGGTTACCCATACAGCTGGGCCTTTCCAGAAATGCCCTTTATTCTACTTCTATATGTGCGTAGTGGTTACAAATTGGGCTGTGAACCGCAAGGTCAGCAGTTCGAAACTACCAGCTGCTCCACAGGAGAAAGATGAGGCTTTCTGCTCCCGTAAAGATTTACAGCCTCGGAAACCCTGTTCAGGGTCGCTACGGGTCGGAACCGACTTGACAGCACTTAACAACAACAACAACAACATATTTATTCTTCGAGGTGGGTCTCAAATGCCACCTCCATCACCAAGCCCCTTCCTTGATCTTCTTGGTCTGCTTTCCAGCCTCCTGGCTACCTACCACTCATTCAACAGCAGGTACTGACCACATATCTGCTCTATGTGCACACCTTGCTGGGTGCTTATAAGTCAGGTATGGTGCTGGGCACCTGGAGGCCACAGCTGACAAGAGAGAGAAGGGGATGAGGGAGACGAAGGGGCGAGTCCAGTCCCAGGAAAGGCAGTGGTGGAGGGATGGCTCTTTTCCCCATCTTCCTGTCTTCTTGGACCACTGACTTCACACCCCTTAGATGAAAACAGACAGGGGTCCAAATGGGGTGGGTTCCTGGAAAGTTTGTTGGGTGAAGAGTAGGTGGCTGAGGCCCAGCTCTCACCAGATGAGTGAAAGAGGCCCCCACCCCAACTCCTTCCCATCTCTAAGGCACTTCTGGCAATCTCCTAGGAGCACTTGGTAAAACATACACCCAGAGACCCTCACACTCATTTTTCTCAGGTGAGCACTCCCTAAACCTGGTACAACTCCATTTCAAAGTGAGCCCATTCTAATTTTACTAAGGTGACCCTGAGCTATGACCGCCATTGACCACTGGTGTTTGGGAGCCCCTGTCCACCATTCACCAATAAAGGTGGGGAAAAGGGCTCCCCAGCCCTTCGGGGTCCCACTGTAATTCAAATAAAAGAAATAAGAAGTGTTACGTAATAGACAATTTCCTTTTTCATCCCCTTCCATTAAGAAACCATTTGGGCCAACAATGGCAAGAATAAAAACAGTTAATGCACTTCTGTGTCACCCAGTCTCATGACAGCCCTGGGGGGTGGACCCTCATGTTTTGCTCATTTTACAGATAAAGGAAAGGAGGCTTAGCTAGCTAAGGGAGTACCCCAGGTCATAAGGGGGGGGGGGGGGGGGGGGGTGGCACAGAGTAGAGATTGATTCCATCCCACAGTCCCGGCTCCTAGTCCCTAGGCCACCCTGCGCTGAAGATGACCTGGGCCTTCCTAAAAAGGTCAGTTCTCCCTTCCACCAGAGGGAGTTACTGAATTTACCCCCTGCCTTTCAACCAGGACCCCAACTCCTAGTCTAAGTGGTAAGGTTGAAATTCTGAGTGGTTCTTGGCATTCCCTTATAATTTTGGGGTTCGTGCTCCACGCCCCAGCAAAGGTTCTTGTTTTAGACACTGAGCCAGGCCAACGACAGGGTGGCCAAGTCACTTCCCCGCCACCCCCTGTGTGCGGAGCTGTGTGCTGGGGCAAGGCCAGCTGCTGGGGCAGGAACACTTTGGAGCCCATCAGCCCTGGGTTTAAATCATACCCTACTGAGTGTCTTGCCTGAACCACAGTTTCCTCATCTGTAAAATGGGGGGCTGAGGGGTGACAGACAGAGGAGATGTTGGGACTGGGGAGGCGAGGATGACAGGTAGGTCAGTACAGTGTCTATGGCTGGGGTCTCAGAGTGGGTCAGTGAGGTCAGCGGGAAATCCTTCCCCCTGACTTCAGGAGCCTTCCAGAAATCCCCAGGGTGGCAGACATGGGTTAAAGACTTTCATGGCTCTGTGGGGAGTCATCTCTCTGGACTCAGTAACCATGAGGTAGCCTTTGGAAGCTCTGGACTCCAAAATATCTCCTATTTGCCCATCAGCTAAACCTTGGGCCTCCAACTGAACCCTTCTAAAACCCCACAAGGTGGGGATAACCCCCAAGGTAGGTTGAGGGGCTTCCTACGCTTTGGTTCCTGGGCTTGGATCTAGAAGGTCCAGTGACCTTCCTCCCTCATACCTACCTGCCCCAAGGGCACCCAGAGGAGCAGCATGCATCAATCAACAGGAGCCCGTGCCCCTGGCTGAACCAGGACTTGGTAGTCTGGACACTCCGGGACAGGAGGGGACCACGTAGATGTCTCCAGGGGCGCACGAGGGGATCTAGGCTGGGTCATTCCTCCCCGGAAACCCTTCATCCACGGTCCCCCCAACCACACTCACCCTCTGGGACGCTGGGCGCCAGCGGCCGGGAGCTCAGCGCTTCCTGAATCCTGCCAGCCGCCCGGCGCCCGCCACTGCAGCGGCTCCTCCCCCAGCTCAGGTTCCACCGCCGAGAAGCCGGGTCACCACGCCCCCCGGCCGCCGCCACCCTCCAGATCCCAAATCCGAAGGACCGGGGCCGCCCAATCCCATAACCTCCTTGGGGGTGGTGCCTCAGTTTCTCTACCTTGAAAATGGGGGTCTCGGTCCCTGATAGAAGTGCGGGCGCTTCTAGGGGAGGGCTCTGCTTGGAATCCGGATCCGACTTGGTCTTTGTGACTTCTGGGGCTCAGGATTTCGCAACCAGCAACCTATTTCCTAATCCATTTCTGGACACCCTGGCGGACTTCTCCAGGCATTTGTTCACTCATTCATTCAACAGATTCATTCTTTCAGGGGCGTGTCTACGGTGGTCCCTGCTAACAAGGACTCTCTGTCAGATGGAGGAGACCTCTGAGTTCCTTATCCTTCACCTCTTGTCCCCAGAGATTGGTCCCTGGGTGGCACGAATGGTTTGCATTGCACGGGACTGCTAACTGCAAAGTCAGGGGTTCAAACCCACCAGCCGCTCCTCAGAAACCTTATACAAGGTCCTATGAGTTCTAGCGACCCTGTATAGGGTTTCCCAGGAGCGGCTGGTGGATCTGACCCACCGACCTTGCCATTAGCAGTCCAGTGTTTATCCTACAGCGCCACACCAGGACTCCTAACAGAACTTAAAGATAGGCAGTTCAAACACTCAAGAGCACTGCAGAAGAAAGGTCTGGTGATCAGCTTCCAAAAAGACTACAGCCAGGAAAACGGTATGCAGTGCCGTTCTATTCTGTAACACATGAGTGGGAATCAACCTTAGCAAGAGACCAGGCATGGAATAGGCAGTAGCATGTATTTCTTAAGTAGATGGTAACTGTGAGTCCCAACACTCAACCCTGCCTTCCACCCCAGGGCTAAGTCCTCTTAAATACCTCCATAGAATGGGCAGCTCATATATGACCAAGACATCTCCTGTAACTGATTGGAAAGTCTAGTAGACCAGACTCCCTGGGTTCACACCCTGGCTTTATAACTAGCCAGTCACATAGTTTTCGTCAAGTACCTCAGTGTGCCCATCTGTAGAATGGGGCATATAAAAGTTCCCACTTCACGGTGAAGGTCACAGTAAAGACACTGGGAGCACCAGGTCTGTGCAGAGCTCAGTAAGTATTTTTTTTAACTCATTTTTATCATTATTGTTGGTTTTATTAAACTGAACTGACTCATTGGAAGATGATGGGATTGGTCTTGCAACGTCTTCCTCGAGGCATTACTTCAGTGACTATAAAGTGGAATTTTCTTTTCTTTTTAACTTTTTATTGTAAACTGGATGGAGGCTTACAGAGCAAATTCGTTTTCTCAATAATTCAGACACATTTTATTTCATGTCATTGACTGCAATTCCACAATGTAACACCATTGATAGCACTTCCTGCTGTCTGTTCCCATTCCTCCTTCTTTCTGAACCCTGCCTGCCTTCTGAACTTTAATCTTGGGCAGCTACTAGCCTTTTGATCTCAAATGGTTGAGCATACCTCCTTATAGACATGCCTATTGTTGTTGTTGTTGTTATGTGCTGTTGAGTCCGTTCCGACTTATAGCAACTCTGCACAGGGTTTCTGAGGCTGTAAATCTTTACGGGAGCAGAAAGCCTCATCTTTCTCCCGCGGAACGGCTGGTAGTTTCGAACTGCTAAGCTTGAGGTTCACAGCCCGATTCGTAACCACTACACTACCAGAGCTCCTTAAGACAACAGACAAGTCTATTGTTTGACTGAAAGTTGAGCCACTGGGGTGAGTTCAGTTCCAGGTGTGGTGCTGTGGGTTAATGTGCAGCACTGCAAAGTCACTTGAACTGCAAGGTCAGCGGTTCAAGCTCACCAACTGCTCTTTGGAAACCCTATACAGGGTCACTGTGGGTCGGAACCAACTCTACAGTACTGAACAACAACAAAGGGCAATAGTCTGAAAGGTTCCACCAGTCTCTGTCCAACCAGTAAGTCTGGTCTCTTTGTTTATAAATATGGGTTTTGTTCCATATTTTTCTCCCATTCTATCCACGACTTTCTAATGTGATCCCTTGCAGAACAGCTGGTCATAGTAGCCGGGCACCATCTAGTTCTTCTGGTCTCAGGGTTGTGGAGACTGATGTTCACGTGGTCCATTAACCCACTGGATTAATTGCTTCCAAGTCTATTCAGGTTTCTTCACTCTTCAGAAAGTGGAATCTTAGAATTGTTAGAGAAAAAAAAGAAAACAACCTCAAACAAAAATGATGTGTTCAACTGTCGGTGTGAAACATACAACAAAACAAACTGAGACTCATCAAGTAAACCTTCCCACAATCAAGCTATGAGGTAAGGATCGCTGTGCCCACTTTATAGATGGGGAACCAAAGGTTTGGAGAGAAAAGTACCCTCCCCAAACACTGCTCTGCTCTGTGGGGAGTAGGGGTTAGAGAACAAGAAACCTTTTTCCTTCTGGGTTGCTGGGGTTTCAAGGGTGGGAAGCCTCTAGAAGCAAACAAGCCATGTTGGAGTGGTAAGGAATGTAAACATCAGTCCCTCACACTTTCCTGACAGAAAGCCTCTCTGCTAGGCCCCTCCCAGATGGCTTGAGGGTAGGAGTAGTGGGCAGAACTAAGTCTGGGACCCATTTCTGTGAGCAAGCCCTTCTCAAATGAAAATGAGAAAGGCTGATGGTGAGAACTGGAGAAGATTGGTTGGGGTTGGCAAAAGGAGCCCTCAGCTTCAGCTCCCTCCTGAACCCATTTCACAAACTGGGAAATTGAGATTCCATGCAGAGAATGACTCTTTTGGGAGAGAGGGCTTGAGTTTAGGATTAGACTCTATTCTGCTGCTGACTAGGTGGGCATCGTGAGCAAGAATCACCCCGTCTCAACACCTCAGTTTCCTCATCCAAAAATGAGGATCTCATGTCTGCTTTGTTTATGGCTGCTGACCCAACACCTGCTACCTAAACCAGCTGTCAAGTCGAGGCCAACTCATGCTGACCCCATGTGTTACCGAGCAGAACTGCTCCACAAGGTTTTCTTGGCTGTGTCAGAATCGACTTGATGGCACTGGGCTCATCTTTATCCTGGGCAGTGCAAATGGACTACTAACCTAAAAGGTGACAGTTCAGATCCACCCAGAGATGCCTTGAAAGTAAGGTCTGGTGACGTAATTCCAGAAGGTGAAAACGCTGTGAAACAGTTCTCTGGACACAAGGGGTCTCCATGAGTCAGAATTGATTCAATGGCAAATAGCATCAATTTCAAGAAACTTGATGGAAACAGACCATTAGACCTTTCTTCTACAGTGCCCCTGGGTGGTTTCGAACCTCCAAACTTTAGGTGTGCATTTGAGTGCCAACTGGTTTGTACCACCCAGGAGTCTTATCTGGTCCTTTCTACCTATTGGCAGCAAGTCAATTCCTACTCACAGCAATCCTGTAGGACAAAATCGAATGGCCCCATACGGTTTCTAAAGCTGAGATCTTTAGGGTAGCAGACACCGTTCTCCTGAGGAGCAGCTGGTGGACTCAACCAAGCGCGTAACCACTGCGCCACCAGTGCTCCTTGTCCTTAGTAGGTGCTTTCATGGGAAGCATGCACAGATCTGTACACCGAGTGGGAGAGTTAGGTAGGAAGAGAGTGAGGTGCTGAGCATGGGGCACCAGCAAATGCTTTCTGTTTTTACATTCAGGCCCTCAGGTTTACACCTGGATGCACCACCGATTACCTGACACCATCACCAAACTAGTTCTCCTCCTGACAGCTGGGGAAGAAGAAAAGGGTTTTCACACCATTTCACAGAAAAGTCTACTGAGACTCAGAAATGTTCGACCGTTTGCCTGAGACCCTATAGTTGGTAAGATTCAAACCCAGGCTAAGTGGGAGTGTGGTCTAAAAATGACAGATAAGTAATAAATATTGGTGAGACGCGAGAAATTAGAACCCTCATCCACTGTGGGTGGGAATATAAAAAACGGTGCAGTCTGGCAGTTCCTCACAGGTTAAACCGAGTGACCGTATGACCCAGCCATTCCACTCCTTGGAATATACTCAAGAGAAACATACACAACAACTTGTACACACTATCCATTACAGTCTATTCACAATAGCCACAAAGTGAAAACTCAGATGTCTACCACCTGATGAATCGGTAAACAAAATGTGACATATCCATACAATGGATTATTACTCAGTCACAAAAGAGAAGATAGTAGTATTGATTGATACATGGTAAAATGAAAACAGGCCATCACTAAATAGCACATATTGTATGACCCCATTTACATGAAATGTTCAGAATAGGCAAATCTACAGAGAGAGACAGAAAGTGCAAGTAGATGAGTGGTTGCCAGGGAGGGCTGAGGATGATAGCTAAATTTCTTTTTGGTGAAATTTCTTTTTGGAGTGATTAAAATATTCTAAAAATACCCATGGTGATGATTGTGTGACTTTGCAGGAACTAAAAATCACTGAATTGTAATACTTTAAATGGATGAATTGTATGGTGTTATTGGTGTTTTTAAGCGCTGGCGAGTCAGTTACAACTCATCTTGACCCTGCATAGGGCTTCCAAGGAGTGGCTTGTGGGTCTGAACCACCGACCTCACATTTAGAAGTCCAGTGCCATACTATATGAATTATATCATAATAAAGCAGTTCCTCCCCTCTAAAAAAAAAGAAAGAAAATGTTTTCCTGTGTCAAAAGGATCTGGGGATGAATGTCAGTTCTACCACACTTCAGAACTGTGTGACTTAGGCAGGTGACCGTGTCTCTCTGAGCGTTGCTTTCCTCTTCTGTAAAATAGAGGTGTTAACCATACTCACTTTTTATTACTGGAGGGATTAAGCAAGATAGTGCTCTTGAGAGCCCAGGTGGACTCAGGGCATAGTGAACTTCTCCATAACTAGTCCTCAGAGGTCATCATGCTTACCCCACTGGGAAAAGCTTAACATTACTTCTCAAGTGCCTCCCTGAGGTACGTAACAACTTCCTCCCCACCAATCTTGGGAGGTTGGCATTAAAACAATGCCGCCAAGTTGATTCTGACTTATAGAAAACTTACAGGACTGAGTACAACTGCCCCCATAAGATTTCCAATAAGCACAAGACTGCTAATTGCAAGGTCACCAGTTTAAACCCACCAGCAGCTCCTCAGGAGAAAGATGAGGCTTTCTGCTCCCATAAAAATTTACAGCTTCACAGTGATACCTGAGATGGAGGCAGAGACAATGACATGGAGAGATGGAGCAGCTTAGGGGCTTTAGACCCAGAGACGGAGAGGGGCTGTGTGCTGACGACCGGGGTGCAGGCTTACGGGGTATACCCTTTGGTTGGTTGATGATGCATGGAGAGGATTGTAACCATGGCAATGTAATGATATATGATAGGATGGATGTAAAGCTAATGTTCTCCCATGTAAACTATCACAGAATTCACAATAAAACATCAAAAAAAAGAAATAAAGAAAAATTTGGAAACTTTAGTATAAAAAAAAAAAAATTTACCGCTTCAGAAACACTATACAGGGTGGCTATGAGTCAGAATCAACTTGATGACAGTTGGTTTGGAAGGAGCCCTGGTAGTACAGTGACTGAGCACTGGGCTGCAAACCCAAAAGTTAGCAGTTCAAACCCATCTGGTAATCTGTTCCTATAAAGATTAGTCAAGGAAACCCTACAGGCAGTTCTACTGTGTCACACGGGGTCGCTGTGAGTCAGAATCAACTTAACAGCACACAAAAGCAGTAACTCTGTGTCATATGTACTTTGGATATGTTATCAGGAGGGACCTGTCTTTAAAGAAGGTCATCATGCTAGGTGAGGTATGAGTAGATGGTCAATGAAAAAGATGAAGACCCTCAACAGGATGGACTGACACCATGGCCGCAACAACGGGCTCAAATGTAGCAACGCTTGTGGAGATGGCACTGGACCACGCAGTGTTTGATTCTGTTGTATTTGGGGTCACTGTAAGTTAGAACCAACTAAATGGCGCCAACAACAGCCAACACGTGATAGGAGATCTCCAGAGTGGGGAAGGAACCTGCCCAAGGTCACACAGTCTGATGGTGTTCTTCTGTGAGTGTGCCCAAGGGGACAGCAGGTCTGCCATGAAATCACATCTCCACATATTTACCGACAAGCCATGGAGGGGACACACAGAGCTTGCAGATAGATAATCAGCTGACTTGAGATCTGAGTCCTACAGAGAGCCGACCCTAGTTCAGAGAGAATGAAAGCCCCACCCTGTCTTGGACTTTCAATGAGACCCTTCTGTAATTCTCCCTGGGGCAGAAACCTGAGGCCAGGTGGGGAGGAATCCCTGCCCTTCAGATGGCTGTTGCCATGGGCACCCATTCTCAGGGAGTCTCACTCACTGGCCTTGATTCATTCCCTGGACAACAGCCTGGTGGCCTGTGGGTGTGGTCAGCCATGGCTCAGCCACAGTACTACAAACATGGTCTCTACAAGGCTGTGGCCTAGAGAGGAGGAGGGGAACTCTAGGCCTTTGTCCTGACAAGGTCAGGGTACTTCAGGGCTTCCCTAATGGGGTCTATGGTTGGAAAGTCAGAGGTCTGTGGAGGTCCTGAAATGATTTGTGCAATTGTAAGGGGGATAAGTAGGCATTTTATGGAGAGAGGCTTTGTAACTTCAGATTGCCATAGACGGTCCCTCCCCACCCCCAGTAAAGTAGATTTCAATGCTGGTGATGAAGAATTGCTTTTTCCCAGCCAGAAAAGCAGAGGGGTGCAGAGGAGTCCCTTTACTAAGTCCTAGAAGTGATCCACTGAGAATTTGCTCCACGACTCATGACTTCACCTGCCCTTAGAACAAAAGCCCAGTCCACTCTGGTCCCGACAGCTCTGGGTGTCCACCCCTACTGTCCTCTCCGCAGACACCCAGGCATTCTCTGTCCTGCCTCAGGGTCTTTGTACAAGTGGTAGTTAGCTGTCTCTTGGCATGGCTGGTAGTAGTAACAGCTGCAGCAGTAATAATAAGACACACCAAGGACTGCCACATAAAAGCTGTTCTCAAGTCAGAACCACAAAGCACCAGTTTAAAGGGCTTCTGACTTTCTCAACAGTATTCAAATGGGGCTACTCATTTAATCCCTGGAAATCACCCACAGCAAGCAAGTAGGTTCCCAGCTCCGTCACCACATCCCAGTGTGGACAGCGCCACCTTCTGAACCTTGCGGGAGCTGCAGGCACTCTACACACAGATGCTGGGAAGGTGAGACTGTGCAGCCCAACCCGGAGGGTATGAACCAGAGGAGTCAACAACAAAACCACAGTGAGATGTCTCTCGTCTATTCTTCTATAATCCCTGGCAAATACTGGGGAACAATACTGATCGATGGATAATGCAGCTAAGTTTCTGCTCATGTAGTTTCATAAAATCCCCATTTTATGGATGAGAAACAGAGGTTCTGAAAGGTGAAGAGATTTGTCCAAGATAACACAGGTTATCTTGCAGAACTAGGACTTCAATACTGACCCCATTATCACAATCATAAATATATCCTTGCAGTTTTATTTAACATTCACTGAGAGACTCCTAATGCGACGCTGTAGTATCAGTACTGGACTGCAAAGCACAAGATGGGTGATTCAAAGCCACCAGCTACCCCTCAGAACTGACCCGAAGAAACTTAATAACAACAATAAGAGACCACTGGAGTCCTGATGTCAGCAGTCCAAACATACTAGCTGCTCCTTGGAAACCCTCTACAGGGTCGCTATGAGTCAGAAGCACTTCAATGGCACTTAACAACAAGAGACAGCAATGAACCAACTTGACAACATGAACCTAACAACAACAACATGACAACATATAGTGCCAGAAGATGAGCCTCTCAGGTTAGAAGGCACTCAAAATACGACTGGGGAAAAGCTGCCTCCTCAAAGAAGACTTGATATGAATGGAGTAATGATATGAATGGAGTAATGCTTTGGCAACCTTCATTCGCTGATGGGGCATAACTCAAAATGAGGAGAAACAGCTGCAAACATCTGTTAATCATCAGAACATTATAAGGTACCATCAAGTCAGTACCGACTCATAGTGACCTTGTTCGCAATAAAATGAAACCTTGCCTGGTCCTGCACCAATCGTTGCCACACTTGAGCCCATTGCTGCTGTTGCCACTCTGCCAATCCATCTCATTGGGGGTCTTCCTCTTTTTCA
>NW_006408660.1:2646065-2647418 GCF_000296735.1 Chrysochloris asiatica
GTTTTTTGGCAATGCCTTCCGTGCAACTTGGACTTCTTCCTTCAGTACCATTGGCTCTTGATCATATGCTACCTCTTGAGATAGTTGAACAATGAAGAGATCATTGGTCTTGCAAAATTCTGACATGTGATCTCCAGCATCATTTCTATCACCAACGCCGTATTTTGCTGAGCTGTGCCTTAGTACAGATGCTGGGGTTTGCCCATGGTGCTCTTGATGTACAAAGCCCAGGCATTCTGCCAATTCTTTAGCAGTGAAACCAGAAAGCAGACAGCCAAGTGGATGTTGTAAACAAGTTCATCATTTGTCATCTTCACCTGACCAACAGCCACTGCCAGACACAGCACCTTCTTCACCTGGAACTTGATGCTGGACTTCACCTCATCTACTGTAGCCACCATGTTCTCATTGTGGGTAAACAGGGAAGGAAATTTGCCAGCCTTATTCAGGCCTGGTCCCAGGATCCTTGGGATTTGCTTGATCAGGGACTCAGAAATCAAAATGGCATCATACTTCGTGGCTGACTTTTTAGCAGCTTCTTATTCTTGTTGAGTTTCTTGAGTGCCTCCATGTCACTGTGAGGGAGAACCTCAGCCTTTGCTTCATCACAGTGCTGCTGGTCCCCAAGGACACACACAGAGAACATGGGGTGGTGGGTGGACTTTAGCCTAATGGTGCCTAATGGTTTATCCTTCTGAGGGTCATAGTTCTTCAAGTTTCCAGCTCCACCATTTCCACAAACTTCTGGCACTTGCGCTGCTTCCTCTACTGTCTCATAGAGAGTATTGTGAGAAACTTTGCTGCTCATGAGGCCTAGTGCTGCAGTAACCAGAAAAGAGCTATCAGTGCAACTTGAGTGCATGTTTGATCACATTTCAGACTGAAGAAGTTTGTAGAAGTCTTCAATTGTATCACCACTGGCTTTAGTGGTTGGTACATAAATTTGAATCATAGTGTATTAACTGGTCTTTCTTGTAGGTGTATGGAAATTATTCTATCACAGACAGCGTTGTACTTTAAGATAGATATTGAAATGTTTTTTGATGATGTATGTGATGCCATTCTTCTTCAATTTGTCATTCCCGGCATAGTAAACCAAGAGATGGTCAGATTCAAAGTGGCCAATACCAGTCCATTTCAGCTCACTAATGCCTAGGATATGGATGTTTATGCATTCCACTTCATTTTTGACAACTTTCAATTTTCCTTGATTTGTACTTCGTACTCCCATGTTCTGTTAATGGATGTTTCTCCTCATTTTGACTTGTGCCCCATCAGCAAATGAAGGTCCTGAACACTTTACTCCATTTGTATCATCATGGTCAACTCTACTTTAAGGAGGCAGCTCTTCTC
>NW_006408660.1:2648301-2653260 GCF_000296735.1 Chrysochloris asiatica
AAAAAAAAAAAAAGATGCACTGATAACTACTGGTGATTGGAATACAAACGTTAGAACAAAGAGGAAGGATCAGTATTTGGAAAATATGGCCTTGGTGATAGAAACAATACTAGAATTTTATATGAAAAATGATATCTTCATTGCAAATACTTTTTTAAACCGAAAACATAAAAAAGATGACTATGCACATGGACCTCACCAGATGGAATATTCGGGAATCAAATTGACTATATTTGTGGGAAAAGATGGTATAAAGTTTAATATCATTAACCAAAACAAGATCAGGGGCAGACTGTGGAACAGATTATCAATTGTTCACATTGAAGAAAATTAAAACAAGTCCACAAGAGCCAAACTATGACCTTGCATATATCTCACCTGAAATTAGAGACCATATTAAAAACAGATTTGATGGATTCATCACTAATAACCAAAGACCAGAAGAGTTGTGAATTGATATTAAGAACATCATACATGAAGAAAACAAAAGGTCATTTACAAAACAGGAAAGAAAGAGAAGACCAAAACAGATATGAGAAAAGACTCAAACTTGTTTTTAAGCATAGAGAAGCTAAAGCAAATGGAAGAAGTGAGGAGGTGAAAGAACTGAACAGAACATTTCAAAGGTCAGTTCAAGAAGACAAAGTCAAATACTATAAGGAAATGTGCAAAGACCTGGTGTTAGAATACCAAAAGGGAAGAATACGCTCAGCATTTCTCAAGCTGAAGGACCTGAAGAAAAACTTCAAGCCTCGATTTGCAGTATTGAAGGATTTTATGAGCAAAATATTGAATGATGCAGAAAATATCAAAAGAAGATGGAAGGAATAAACAAAGTCACTGTACCAAAAATAAACAGTCAATGTTCAACCATTTCAAGAGGTAGTATATGATCAAGAACTGATGGTACTGAAGGAAGGCGTCCAAGCTGTACAGAAGGCATTGGCGAAACACAGGGCTCCAGGAATTGATGGAATACAAATTGAAATCTTTCAACAAACTGATGAGGTACTGGAGGCACTCACTCATCTATACCAAGAAATTTGGAAGACAGCTACCTAGCCAACCGATTGGAAGAGATCATTTTTTGTGCCCATTTTAAAGAGATGACCCAACCGAATGTGAAAATCATCGAACAATATCATTAATAGATCACATGCAAATAATATTTTGCTAAAGATAATTCAAAAACAGTTACAACAGTATGTCAGCAGACAACTGCCAGAAATGCAAGCCAGAATGAGAAGAGGATGTGGAATGAGGGGTATCATTTCTGATGTCAGGTAGGTTCTGATGTCAGATATTCTGGCTAAAGCAGAGAATACTAGAAAGGTGTCTACTTGTGCTTTGTTGACCATGCAAAGGCTTTCGACTGTATTTGTTGTTATTTGTTGTTATGTGCTGTGGAGTCGTTTCCGACTCATAGCGACCCTATACAGGATTTCCGAGGCTATAAATCTTTACAGGAGCAGAAAGCTTCATCTTTCTCCTGCGGGACAGCTGGTAGTTTCGAACTGCTGGCCGTGAGATTAGTAATCCGATTTGTAACCACTATGCTACCAGAGCTCCTTTTGACTGTATAGACTATGGTAAACTATTGGTAACATTGCAAAGAATAGGTATTCCAGAACACTTTAATTGTGTCCATGAGGAACTTGTACATAGACCAAGAGGTAATCATTAGAAAAGAGCAAGGGGACACCGAATGGTTAAAAATCAGGAAAAATGTGTGCGTATGCAGAGCAAATAATCTGAGAAGCTGCATTATATGAAGAAGAACGTGGCATCAGGATTGGAGGAAGGCTCATTAACAACCTGCAATATGTAGATGATACAACCTTGCTTGCTGAAAACGAAGAGGACCTGAAACACTAATGAAGATCAAAGACTACAGCCTTCAGTATGGATTTTATCTCAGTGTAAAGAAAACAAAAATTCTTACCACTGGACCAATAAATAACATCATGATGAATGAAGAAAAGATTGAAGCTGACTGACAAAGACTTCATTTTGCTTCCATCCGTCATCAATATTCATGGAAGCAGCAGTCACTAAATCAAATGATGATGTATTAGGCAAATCTGCTGCACAAGACCTCTTTGAAGTGTTTAAAAAGCAAAGATATCAGTTTGAGGACTAAGGTGCACCTGACTCAAGCCATGATATTTTCAATCTCCTCATATGCATGCGAAAGTTGGACGATGAATAAGGAAGACCATGTAAGTATCGATACATTTGAATTATGATGTTGGAGAAAAATATTACAAGTACCATGGACTTCCAGAACAAACAAATCTGTGTTGGAAGAGTACAACCAGAATGCTCCTTAGAAGCCAGGATGGCAAGACTTTGTGTCTCATACTTCAGGAACTGGTTCCTAGGGAAGGACATCATACTCAGTAAAGTGGAGGGTCAACGAAAAAGAGGAAGCCCTACAATGAGATGGATTGGCACAGTGGCAGTAGCAATGGGCCCAAATGAACAATTGACAGGAGGGCGCAGGACTAGGCAGTGTTTTGTTCTGCTGTGCATGAGATTGCTGAGGTGGAACAAACTAAAAGGCTCCTAACAACAACAACGAGACAACATAGTATGCTTCAGACACTTGTAATTTACAAATATTGCTGTTTGTTGTTGTTGTTAAGTGCCGTCAAGTCGGTTCCGACCCATAGTGACCCTGTATAGGATTTCTGAGGAGCAACTGGTGAACTTGAACCACCAACCTGACAATTCAAACAGCTTTGCGGTCTGGTGCATTAACCCACAGCGCCACGATGTTGTTGCTGTTGTTAAGTGCCATAGAGTCGATTCTGACCCATAGCGACCCTGTATAGGGTTTCCGAGGAGCAGCTGGTGAGCTTGAACCACCGACCTTGCAGTTCAAAGGGCTTTGCAGTCTGACGCATTAACCCACAGCGCCACACCAGGACTCCTCCACAATAGTAACATTTAATTTAGGAGTCCCTGGGTGAGATAAAAGGAATACTAGTAGCACTGTGGATTACAAACTGGGCTGCAAAATCAGCAGTTTGAACTCACCAACCACTCCAAAGGAGATAAATGAGTCTGTTCCCATAAAGATTTACAGTCTTAAAAACCCTAAGCATAAGTTCTATTTTGTCCTATAGACTTGCTATGAACTGGAATCTGCTAGATGGCAGTGGGTTTGGTTTGGGTTTCGGGGCGGTGCAAACAGTTAAGTACTCAGAAAGTGCCTTGGAAGAAAAGTCTGGCCATATTTCTGAAAAAAATTAACCATTGAAAACCATGTGAATGGGGCTAATGAAAGGAGATGGGGATAGGTCCCTTGTGGTACAATGGTGAATAATTGTTATCAGGGCTGACTGCGAGGGTTGGAAATGTAAAGGTGGATGTTATGTAGCAAAAGGAGGGGAGTGGAGGAGTGGAGGTCCCTGGGACCATCAAGGGAGAAGAGCTGCACGCGAGACCATATCCAGAGAAGCAGTGACACCAGAGATGGAGCAGCTGGGGACTTTAGAGCCAGAGAGGGAGAGGGACTATGTGCTGATGACCAGGGGGCAGGCTTGCAGGGTATACCCTTTGGTTGGTTGATGATGCATGGAGGGAATTGTAACCATGGCAATGAAACAATATACAATAGGATGAATGTAAAGCTAATGTTCTCCCATGTAAACTATCACATAATTCACAATAAAAAAATAAAATAAAAATAAAAAAGCCTGTGGAGCACAGTTCTACTCTGACACATGTCTTCATTGAAATCAAACCAGGAGTTGAAATCAACTTGAAATCAAACCAGGAGTTGAAATCAACTCAATGGCAACTATTGAAAAACTTTTGAACTTCACAACAACCCCAGAGGTGGGTTTACAAATAAGGAAACTGAGGTTCTAAGGAATAAAGTGAACCTCCTTTCCTTGTCCATAAAAAAATGCTTTCTAATGGAATTGAAGTATTTTATTGTAGTAGAATCAGTGAAGTTGAATTGAATGAATCCAGGAGTGAATAAATGAGTCCATACTTTTGGGCAAATTTGGGGGTTTGTGCATATTCAGGTGAACCTGGGTCAGAGAAGGTAGCTTTGTATCCAAGGACGTATCCTGGCATAGAGGCATGCTGGAACGCAGGCTGTCAGCTACTACAGAGTGCACGTGATCAAGGGAGTTGGATCATTGGAGTTGGATGTGAAACCCCAGCACCTCCTACTTGACTGGGTTACCCCTTACACCCCTCCACCATTCCAGGGCTGTTTCCTCAAATGGCAAATGGGCTTCCCAATGCCCACATCTCAGGATGGGTGTGCAATGATGGCTGCAGAGCCCTTGGCAGAGCCTGGGATACAGGAGGCACTCCATGTGTGCATTCCCTCCCTGCTCCACTTCAACAAGCGTGAAAAGGAAACACAGAGATGTACTATTGACTTTCTATCTGGGGTCAAAACCCCCCAGTGCTCCCACAGGTCGTACAGATAACAGCTGCGAAGGGGTCTGCCTTGGGCAAACCCCTCCCACAAAGAAAATGCTCTTCTGGTCAGATTGTATTGTGTTAGAGACATGGCAAAAATCTCCAAGTCACATAAACGGTTTACATTGGACTACTAACTGGACTCCTGGTGTGGTGCTGTAGGGTTAGCACTGGACTACAAACCACGAGCTTGGCAGTTCAAACCCACCAGTTGCTCCTTGGAACCCCTATGCAGGGTTGCGATGAGGCGGAACTGATGCGACGGCACTTAATAACAACAACTAACCTAAAGGCTGGTGGCTTCAACCCACCCAGTGATGCATGGAAGAAAGGTCTGGCAATCTGCTTCTTTAAAAATTACAGCTGACAACAAACAAGATGGCGGATGGGGTGGAAGTGCAGTAAAAAGCTCCGCCAGCAACAACACAGAATATCCGACCAAGCAGGCTCAGGGGATGGTCCCAGAACTCTGAACCACATATAAAGGAATATTTAGAAGGTTGGAAGGCTTAC
>NW_006408660.1:2656401-2665958 GCF_000296735.1 Chrysochloris asiatica
CCTATAATACATGGGGTTACTGTGAGTTGGGATGACTATATGGCAAAAAGGTTTTTGGTTTAAAAACATGACAATCTTTTTTAAAAAAGGAAGAAAATATTCCTCTAATTATTTCGCAGAATTTTGTATATCTAGTAACACAAATTTTGTATTTCTAGGGGGAAAAACCCAAAATGCAATTAGAGCTCAGAAAGATTAGTAGCATTCTTGCTCTGAACATTAGAAATGAGAATGAAAACAGAGGTCTTAGTCACAAAAACAGCAAAAAACTTAGATCAGGCTTCTAACCCTTGGCCATGCCTGAGGGCAACTTCTACACTGGAGATCAGATTGGTTGTGTACAAAACCTTAAAAGTGTTCCTTAACTTTGAGAGTCAAATTCAAATCTCCTGGTAGCAGGATGTGACTCCTCCTAAATCTTTGTACACACACATAAAACGATGCTATCAGGAGGGACTGATTCCTGGGTAAGGACATCGTGCTTGGAAAAGTGGAAGGTCAATTCAAAAGAACCACAATGAGATGTATTGGCACAGTGGCAACAGTAATGGGCTCAAGCCAACAACTGTGAGGAGAGCGCAAGACAAGACAGTGTTTCGTTCAGTTGTGCATGGGACTGCTGTGAGTCAGATCCAACTCAACAACCTAAGAACCATTGTGGGATGTGTGTGTGTGTGTACATCACCACCACCCACCTACCCTGCAGTCTGGCTCCCTGAACCGCCTGCTGGGTCAAGCCACCAGGTTTTAGCCTAAGCCTTTCCTTTGCCAGCAGAGCATCCCCCATTCCTCCTCGTCTGCCAGGTTAAGACGAGTTCTGGGATCTCTTTGTCTGTAGCCCCAGACTCTGAGTACTGACTACTCCTATTACTGTTCATAAGCAGGTCCATGTTGACCATCAGCTCTATATAAGAGCAGGAATGGAATAAAATAAGATTCAGCCCTACCGTCAGTAAAGCATCAGCATATGTGTGCTCGTTAAGGTTTTGTGTCAACTTGGCTGGGTCAGGATTCTCGGTGGTTTGGCAATTAAGATAAATAATCCCCCACGCTGAGATCTAATATACTGTAATCAACTCCATGATGAGATCTGCTATGAGCAAGCAGTCAACTGAAAGGAAACGTCCTCAGCGGTGTGGTCTGCTTACTTTTTGTTGGGTCTGAATCCTGCATCTGGCTCTTCATCCAACCTCTGGTTCTCTGGACCTGAGCCACTTGCCTGTCAATCCTGGGAGTTGTCAGCAACCTGCCTTCGTACCTGCCCATCATGGGTTCCTCAGCCCTGCAACTACCTGGATCAGAAGCCTCCAACTGACCACAGACTTAGGACTTGCCCACCTCTACACCTGTGTGAGCCATTTCCTTAATACAAACTGTCTTTATAGACACAAATATATCAGCTTTACTGGTTTTGCTTCTCTAGAGAGCCCAGCCTCAGATAGCATGCCAATGCTAAAGTGCAAACATTCATCTAATATACAGCTAGGGAGACATTAGGGAGTGGTGGGGACTGAAGAAAAGTTAAGAAGGAATTCTTCCTCCTCCCCAAGGGATCAGTTGTTTCCAGGCTCTGTCAATCAGTCTGACTTTTTTCAAAAGCAGCTGGGAATTAAAATTTTCATGGAAAGTCTCCCAGCTTTAAAATGTGGCAGCCACGTTCTATTTTAAAAAAAACAGAAACAAAAGCATGGAGACTAGAAAACGGTCCTGGGCTGGATTTAGCATAAGGGTCCCCCAGTTATAATCGCTGATCCAGACCAAAAAAAAAGGTGCAAGAACCAAAACATCACACAGACCTCATTCCAAAATAGATTTGTTTATTAAGGATCATTTAGTTTTGCATAAAAATCACCAATTGTTCCTCATTGGGTTTTTTTTGTGTTTTTTTTTTAACACACCCCAATTCTTTGGGGGTTGCTTGGTTTGCCCCCACAATTTGAAAAATACAGCTCTTTTTAGTGCTGGGAACAAACAGTTAAGGCATCGAGGTGTTGTCTTGGGTCTCTGTGGTGGGAGGGTTTGTCCTATCCCCCTCGAAAGAATACACACGTGGTAGGTAGTTTCTTAGGTTGGAAAGCAGTCCCTGAAGAAAATCATTATGCAGAAAGATACAAATACAGTCCTCTGTAGTTGGTTATTTGTGCCCAATTGATTTAAAATAGAAACCCCTGGAGTCATCAAAGGCTTGCTGGCTGGATTCAGCTATAAAAATATTGTCTGACAAAAGAGACAGAAAGAATAAGCTGGTAACAGTGCTGAGAGGTTGAGTGGTACAAGCCACATGAGAACGTACACCAGTCTGCTTTTTCCTTTTTAAATCCCACAGTAAGAGCCCTGCATCTTTCAAATCAAACTCATCATGGTCCTTCAAATCCCCTTGCATTATGCAGCCTGGCCCACATCCAGACACTGGCTGCATTTTGAATGTAAAGGTGTCTGACACCATTCCCCCAGCATTGGGCTCCAGGTTGGGGGATTGCAAACGAAAACCAAAAAACCCTAGGACTTGATTTATTAGAAACATTAAACGGGTTTTACCACACTGAAATGAAGGTATGAAGTCAGTCTGTGCTGCTGTGAAGTTCAAAGGCGAATTCTTCTAAAATGGGGTCATTATTTATTGCTTCAGTAGAATAGACAAAAAATGACTTTTAAGAGCCAGGACTCTGGGCCGCTCTGAGGGGATGTGGGCCTGGGCGGCTTGAGGACTGGATTCACAGTGATTCGGGGTTGCCAGTGTCAGTGTGTGGCGTAGGCCCTGCTGGTTCTGCCACCGGCACGCCTACACCTTATAGTTGAGCTCAGCATTCATCTTGGTATACATCTCGTAGATGACGTCAATGGTGGCCGTGTAATTGACCAGGAAGAGGCGGGTCTTCTCCAGGCACTCCTCCTCAGTCACGTTCTGCCCCTTGGAGAGTGCTTTCAGGAAGTCGGACTTATAGGGGGCTGCATACAGTGCTGCCTTGAGATGGGCAAGAGGGGAGGTGGCACAGTGTTAGCGGAGTGGGACATCGGGCTGGGCACGCTAGGGGCTCTGGGGGGTTCCCTGAGGCCATGCAAGGTGGGGGTCTGTGCTACTCATGGCATTGGAAGGAGGAGGACAAAGGAGAAGAATTTTCCCTTCTACTCCTGTAGGGACATCAGGAAAGACACCAGCTTTGGGGACACACAGTTTGGGCCTTGAGCAAGGTATTTTTTATCTCTTAGCCTCAGTTTCCTCATCTATAAAATGAGGACAGTCAAGGTACCCATCTAACCCACTCAAATTTGCAAGGATTAGAGAAGATTATTCAAAGCCCCAGACACACAGAGGGTGCTCAGGGCAAGCAAACCCCCTCCTTCTGGTTGGTCGCCTGCTTGAAAAAGGGGAGCTGCCTCTTTGGAAACCAACTTTCTGAGCAAGGGAGGCAAGTGAGACTCTGGGCTGTGGCCTCTTGTGTCGTCTAGGGTGACGTGCCTCTCAATTCCAGGGCTGCAAAGGGCAGAGAATCCGAACTCACAGAATTTCACAGCAAGAAGGAAAAACATACCAGACCAAAAGTTTAGCCTATATGAGTTTGATAGTGTGGGGGAAAATTAAGAAAAAAACTAGTAATAGCTTCGATCTACCAAGTGTAACTAACGGGTCACGCACTTCATACAGGTTATGTCATTTTCCTTTCACCGTGATGCTTTGAGGGGAAGTCTATTTTATCCCCATTTGAAAGATGAGCACACTGAGGATTAAACAAAAACAAAACAAAACAAGCCCACTGTCATCAAGTCGATTCCAACTCATAGCAACACTATACAGGGTTTTTGAGTCTGTACATCTTTACAGGAATAGAAAACGTCATCTTTCTCACAAGTAGTTACTGGTGGGCTTGAACTGCTGACTTTGCAGTTAGCAGTCCAGTACTTATGCTACAGTAACACCAGGGTTTCTTGTTGTTAAGTGCCACTGAGTCGATTCCGACCCATAGCAACCCTGTATAGGGTTTCTGAGGAGCAGCTGGTGAGCTTGAACCACCGACCTTGCAGTTCAATTGGCTTTGCAGTCTGGTGCATTAACCCACAGCGCCACACCAGGGCTCCTTAGGGAAGTAAAAAGCAGAGCCACCTTTTTTTTTTTTTAAAAACGTGTGACCTTGAGCAAGATACTTAACTCCTCTAAGAATCAGTTTCCTCATTTGTAAAATGGGGATAAGAATCGTACCCACCTTACAACACATTAATGAAGAGTATAGCCCAGTGCAGTCTGCCACACAGGACCAAGTCCAGAACACCATTATTATGACGATTATATCCTGCCCCTAGCCCTGCTGGGATGGCCCAATGATGGCCACATTTCCTGCCATGGGACCAGCTCTTTCAGTCTGGATCCAGTATTGAGGGCTTCCTGAGGGCTCCTAAATTACCATGACAACCCAAGGGGCCCTCAATCAGGCACCCTAGCCACCATCACCTCAGCACAAGCTGCCAAGAGCCTCCTGGGCCAGTGTCCTTTCAGCCGACAAGCCTGGGGTAACGGGCTCTTCTGCCTTCTGTGCTGTGACGGATGGAACTGTGTCCCCCAACATACATATTGGAACCCTAACCCTGTGGATGTAATCCCATTTGGGAATAGGGTTTGCTTTGTCATGTTAATGAGGCCGTGTCAGTGTAGGCTCTGTCTTAACCAATCACTTGAGATATAAAAGATGAGGCCCTGAAGAAGGCAAACAAAAGGCCCAAGGAGAAGTCCAACGTTATCTGAAGAACAGGAAGGCAGACCAAGCCACAGGCCCAGGAACTCCAAGAATGGCCAAAGATCTTCCCACAGAGCTGAACGAGAAAAGGCCTTCCCCTAGAGCCAGAGAGAGACTAACTTCCTAGCCTGCTAAACTGTCTCAGACTAAATACCTGGTCACCCACTGTTGGTACAAGGGTGAAAATGCAGCTGATATCAAGGGGCTGCCCACCCCCAACCTGAGCTGGACCTAGAGCCTTTCTGTGGCTTCTCCTACAGTCCCTGACCAGGGCCTCCCAGGGCGAGTGAGGCACCCTGACAGAAACACCAGAAGCACCCCCAGTGACACCCACTATGACCACAGTCATGGAGGGGGCTAGACTGTGGCTCCTGAGGGTCTTCAGTTGGTGGACAGAAAATTCAAGTTCCAGGAATCACAGTGGGGGGCAAGAGGTGTCCCTCTGGACCTAGGGACAGAACAGGGTTCCGTTGTGGATGGGGGCAGCTCACCTGGAAGATCTTCTGCACGATCCAGCCGTGGTACTTCTTGAGAGCCATCTCGTAGGCCTTGGTGGCGTTGACACGGATGAGATTCGGGTGGTTCTCATCCCGCTCCCCATCACAGATGCTCTGGAGGAAGACCTGGATGAAGCGGAGGCCCCTGCACCCAGAAAAGAGACAGCTCTTTAGACTAGGATATGTCGGCCTCATTGACCAGCTAGCACACCAGGTGCATGGCAGACCTCAGACTCATAATTAACTGCCCACTAGGACTCCTGGCGTGGTGCTGCAGGATAAGCACTGGACTGCTAACCACAAGGTTGGCAGTTCAAATACACCAGCTGCTTCTTGGAAACCCTACACAGGGAGCCGACTCAACAGCACTTAACAACAGGTGCCAGCAGAGGGAGCCCTGGCTGCACCCATCTCAGAGCCACTCAGAATCCCCAGGGTCCCCCTCACTCCAGGAGGCGCCCCCTAACATCACTCTGAGCTCTCCTACATCCAGCTCTCACACCAGCCTGACCCCTCCCCAGACTGCATGCCTCATAGGATGTGGCATCCCAGCCCCAGGATCAGCACACAACATGTGCTCAGTAAGTGCTAGACCTGCTGGCCTTCACCAGAGCCTTTATCTGTCCCTCCAGGCTCCACTCACATCTGATTTGGACCCAGATGGCCACCACCAGTCCCGCTCCTCCTGAGAAATCAGGAAGCTGTAAGCTGGTGGCCCCGGCCTTTCCTCAAGAAGCAGTCAGGGTCTAACCTCCTACCCTGATACCTACTGGGCCTCACCCTCTGGGAGATCATGCTCCAGGCTCCATTCATCAAAGGACGTGGGAGAGGGAGGATCAGTCTTTGGGGGGCAGGGCTACCCTTCTAGCTTCTTACCCCAGGCACACAGAGAGGGCAATGCGGAATCATGTGTGGGTTGGGGACCAGTTACAGCAGCTGTTGGGGGCTGCAACGTTTACACAGCTAAAGAATTCTGTAGCTGGTAGAGGGTGGTATGGATTTAGTAAGTTGCCTGGCCTCTGAGCCTCGGTAGCCTCATCTATAAGATGGGAACAGTTTTATGTGGTTTCAGGTATTTGTTATTAAGACAGTGTTGTTGTTCTGAGCTGTAGGAACTTGGGCTTGAGACTGCCTCACCTGGGTACAAATCCCCCACCCCATTCCACAGGTTGCATTTGTGCAAATTAGATAAAGAGTTCCGTTTTCCAAATGTTGCTGCGCTTCTCTTAGGAAATTGCCAAAATATACAAATCCACACATGGCCAATGGCTAGCCCTGAAATGGGAAACACCTCCGTGCAGTGCACAGCCTGCACAACTGTGCTCGGCAGCCCCACTCCATGCCCTGGGCATCTGACGTGGCCTCCAATGTGAGATCACCACTCCTAACTCATCGCGGATGACATGGGCCTAGCAGATAAAGAGATTAGCACAATGCTGGGGACAGAGTACACACTTAATAAATGCTTGCTATAAGGTCCTTGGTGGTGCAAGGTGCTTGGCAGTTTTCAAACTCACCCAGCAGTACCATGGAAGAAAGGGATGGTGATCTGCATCCATGAAGTTCACCACCAAACTCTTTTAAGATCTATCTATACGGGATCAATGAAGTCCTGGTGCTGTGGCGTTGTGGGTTAATGCGCTGGACTGCAAAGTCGGCTTCAACCACAAGGTCGGCAGTTCAAGCTCACTAGCCATTCCTCAGAAACCCTTTCAGACACTATGGGTGGAAACCGATTCGACCAACGGCACTTAACAATAATAACAATATGGGCTCAAACTGACAACAGCAACTTGGAAGATAGGATGGGAAACTTAGGGGCCACGGATTTCTGTTAATGGGGAGGAGCCACTCGGAAAAGGACGGTGAGGATGGTAGCACAATCCGTAGCCCATCAGTATCGCTGATTTGTAGAAATGGTGGATTGATGTATACTGTGCTGTATATATTCTCAATAACAATTAAATAAATTATATTTTAAAAGACTGTAACCAAGACAACTCTATGGAACACCATGGCTCACTTTTTTTTTTCTTAAATCCATAAGGGTCAATTCTTTTTTTTTTCCCTTTCCAGTGTCTATTTTATAATGTAATGCAATGAATAACAAGATTCAGTACATAGCCAAGCATCTTAACATTATTTCCCCCCCTTTCCCTATTCCAACCATGTCTCAATCCATGTACCCCAGAGCCCTGTTGTTCCAAGAGTGTGCATACATCTTAGCCCATGTGAACCTGACCATGGCTCACTTTTAAGACAAACAAAAGACACAGGTTTATAGGGGAACAATAGCACACCTTAGAAAAACCAACCATTTGAGATCCAAAGAACAGCATTTACCCAAGGACTCAATTCACAAGGGTTGAAAAAGAAAGAGAAAGGAAACAAGAAACACAGGGAGGAAGTGGGCTAAGGGATGTTGCACTATGGGGAATTGCAATCAGTAAGATGAAACAAAATGTGTGTGAATTGTTCAATGGAAAACTGATCTGCTCTATAAACCTTCACTCAATTCACAATAAAAGGTAGAAAAATACCCCTCTATGGAACAATTTTCTGTTAACACATGGGGTTACCATGAGTCAGAACAGACTCAACAGCAAGAAGGAACAAGGATATACCACCATCAGACAAGCCTCAGCTCATGGGACACTTTCTCAGCTACTAACTAGCAATACATAATGAGTGCCACATCTACAGAAGGTGTGAAAGAAACAAGATTGACTGTCCCACCCTGCCAGAGCAGATACTGAGACCCCCTCCTGACAGCCACAGGCAACCCGCCTCCTGAACCCATCACCTTTTCAGCCACAACAGTGCTAGTGTGGCCCCCACTTTAGGCCACTCTGCTCCATACATCTCTTTCTCCACCTCCAGGATGTTCTGCAAGGTCCGGAACTTGGTGGGGTTGGTGTCATACACAGCCTTGATTTTCTGAAATGCAGCACACATAGAGTTTTCCCCTTAGAAAGCTGTCCCCACCCCATCAGCCCCATGCACGTGGGTGGGAGCACCCTGCAGGGCCCCCTTTCCTCCCCACTGGCACCCGGAGGCAGCAGGGGCAGGAATGGCAATAGGGCTGGGACGCACTGCTGAGTGGGATGTTGCTCAGTCACAATCCCCACTTAGAGATGAGGAAACTGAGGCTCAGAATGATGTGTTCATTTCTAAGGGGAAATGATGTGTTCTCGGTGAGTCGGAGTCCATGTTCTCCAGCCCAAGTGGAAATAAACTTTAAGGATTCAGAGCTGTTCAGGAACAAAGGCTCCTACATTGGAGCCAGGCAAGACTGGGTCTGAATCCCAGCTCTGTCACATATTTGCTGTGTGACCATAAGTAAGCCCTTCAACCTCTCTGAACCTCAGTTTCCTCATCAGTGAAAAGGGGACAGAGACAAAACCAACCTGGAAGGGCTGCTAGGGTAAAGAAATGAGATAATGCAGGGGACCCCTGTCCTAGCTGAGTCCCCTCCTAGGAAGATGGCTATGGGATGTCACAGGAAGGGTGAGGACTGGGGAAGGGGTACATTGCACCACTGCACCATGTGGGTTTAGGGCTTACTTCTCATTTGGGTGGGGGGGATGGATAAAAGAACCAGCAGATTCTCTCTCAAGGTCAACCCTTTAGGAGGTGGTCCCAATTAACTCAGACTGACATGACTGGAAAGGATGCCCTACGGTGGGGACCAGGTCTTTCCCACACCTCCTTCTTGCTGCTACAGCTGGGAGGCTTGCAACATGGGGCAGGACACCCATGACCCACTGTGGTTTTAGAATCCTGATCTAAGTACCGGTTACGGTTGCTGGGTCCGGTTACTTACCGTGATGTTGCCACTTATGTCCGCCTTGATGGGAGTAAACACTGGGGACCCGAGGCAATCTGGGGACAAAATGAAAGATTGAGAGATTCCCAGACAGGGGCATATCCAGAGTCTCCAGGGATTCCTAGGGACATGAGGAGCAGTCACTTGGTGGGTGTGTTTGGGGAAGGTATAGAAGGGTTAAAAGGGTTCTGTGGGTAAGTAAGTCAATTTGGAGTGCTAGACTCCAGGTGAAAGGGTCCCTTACCACAGAATGTGTCAGACAGAGCCTTTAAAATACAATGGACCTACACCTATGGAAGCAATAGCTCAAAAAAGGGAACAAGTCCTTACAGCAAGAATCATTCCCACCCCCTCCACTCACAGAGTGGACAGGGATGGGCAACTTGGACGTTGGCTACCCAAAATGGGGGATGGGGGGCTACAAAGGCAAGAAGTGACTGGCTTACAAGCTTTCAAGAGGGAACCTAGACCCAGAGGGCCTGGAGGAAGGTAGAATCTCCAGTG
>NW_006408660.1:2666348-2676808 GCF_000296735.1 Chrysochloris asiatica
AGAATGAATGTAAAACTAATGCTCTCCCATGTAAACTATCACATAATTCACAATAAATCATTTAAGAAAAGAAAAAAAAAATACAATGGAGTATCTAAGAGGTAAGGAACTCTGGTAGCGTAGTGGTTACCAATCGGGCTGTGAACCTCAAGGACAGCAATTCAAACCCACCAGCTGTCCTGCAGGAGAAAGATGAGGCGTTCTGCTCCCATAAAGATTTACAGCCTTGGAAACCCTGTACAGGGTCACTATGAGTTGGAACCAACTCCACGGCACACAGCCACCACCACTGCCATTTAAGAGGTAAACCTACTTTTTTACAGTGCCCTTTCTCCCTAGAGTCACGCTGTCCAAGGTGGTAGCTACTGAGCTTGAGATGTAACGTGTTGCCTGAGGAACTGAATTTGTAATTTTATTTCATTTTCATGCATGTAAATAATCACCTGTGGCCAGTAGTACCATACTGGGCAGTACAGCATAGGAGTAGCTCAGAGAACTAATGCTGTGAGAAACCCCTCTAGACAAAAAAGGCAGATCATTACTAATGGACCAACTGGCTAAGAGGTATGATGAGGCATCTTATGAGGTGGGAGAAGAGGGGCCAATTTACTGAGGACCATGGATAAGTTCCTTCCCTTCACTTTCAGCAGCTTCATAAGGAAGATAAGGAGCTGACAACCCAGTGTTCATGAGCTTCTAATAAGAACTAAGGAGAACATACTAACAATGTGACCCCAGCCACCTAACAAGGGGTTTCATAAAGATGGGGAAAGCAGAGCAAGAAGCAGGGGACAATTGGGAGGTACCCTGAGATCAATCTTGAACCCAAACTCTCCCAGGATGCCATCTTTAAAATCAGACAACAGTTTAGCAACATTAGTAAAGAATGTTCGTCTTAAGAAGGTGCTCTTTACAGAGGTCCCTGGGACCATGAAGGGAGAAGAACAGAGGGCAGGACCCTACCAGAGAAGCAGTGACACCAGAGATGGAGGCAGAGACGATGATGTGGAGCGATGGAGCAGCTGGGGACTTTAGACCCAGAGAGGGAGAGGGGCTGTGTGCTGACAACTGGGGGGAAGGCTTGTAGTGTATACTCTTTGGTTGGTTGATGATACATGGCGGGGATTGTAACCATGGCAATGAAACGATATACGATAGGATGAATGTAAAACTAATGTTCTCCCAAGTAAACTATCACATAATTCACAATGAAACATTTAAAGAAAAAAAAAAAGGTGCTCTTTAAAGAGTTAGTTAGATCAAGTTGACGACAGTAACTGACACACACGGGAGTGGTGAGGGGATGGAGGGTCTTAGCTAACAGTAGTGAAATGATATGCGGAGACATAATGAAATGATATGTAAGAATGGTGACAGGAAACAACAAATGTCGCTGAACTGGACATATAAGCAACCGTTGATGGGTGGTGCTTTGTTGTGTATATTTTCTCCAAAAAAGTGAGAGTTGGCAGAATGACATTGGGCTTGCACCCCAGCTCTGTGGCGTCCCTTCAGTTCGCAGAGCCTCGGTTGTCCCATCTGGGGAGTGTGGCAACAGCACCAACACACAGGTATGACAAGGATGACATGCAACAATCCAATTCTAAGACATCAGTTTTATTCATCTTGGAAATTGAAACTCTTAACTGGAAGTGTTTTTCCTTTCTTGGTGGTTCATAAAATAATGGTGCCTCTTTACAGATGATGATGCCCATCAAGTGGATAAGAGTAGACCTTATCTGGTAGTGTCTGGAACCTGCTGCCTGCCTTTTCCTCCAGGAGACATCACAGAGCTCCCTCCCTACAAAGGTCCCAGAATAGAGCTGCGACACAGGGAATGAATGGCTGGTTCTTTTCTGAGCAGGCTCAACCTGAACTTGACCCTCAGAGCCTGGAAAAAGGTACCTGGGCTTCCCTCCCACCTTATCTCTGTCCACACTGCCGTGTCTAGTAAAGCAGGCTCACATGGTGACAAAGACCACCAGGGGACAGAGACCACCAGGCAGGCTAGCGTAGGTACCAAACCCACAGGCAGGAAGCACCAATGCCAGCTTCCCCCTGCCTAAGGAGGCCAGGCAGTGGCTTTGGTGTGGGCTGGGGGAGGGAGTCTGCAGGTCAAATTCCACTCAAGGTGACCCAGCACATCTGGCTAGCCATCTGGAACATTCCAACTGCAGCTGCTGCAAAAGGTACAATGGGGGAAACAGCTTTGGGCACTTTAAATATTCCATAATGCAGTGTAAAGAGGGTAAGCAGGGGATTCCTAGAGAGGGGTTTAATCCTGGTCTGACCACTCCCTAGCTGAGCAAGTACCCTCACCTCTGCTGCCTCAGTTTCCCTACATGTCCAATAGGATACTGGGATTAAATACAACACACGGGAAGCAGGGCACAGATTGCCCAGTGCATGGTAACACTCAGTAAATCATTTTTACGACTTCATGACTATAGAGTCAGGCTCCACGCCTCCAAATGTTGTCTAGGAGGAAACCACCACACCCCTAGAACCTCCACTGTGTGGGTCCCTTTAGGCCTGTGCCCACTGCCACTCTCACTCTCCTGCTGAGTCCCTTGAGGGAACCAAAGCAACAACTTCTCCTGGCTGTGGGCTACTGGGCCTACTCCAACATCTGCAGGGGTCAACTCTACACAAAGGGACCCTTCCTCAGGGTGGCCATGTCTGGAGCTGCTCAGAGGTGCTAACAAATTCTGGTGGCCTCTCCTTTAATCTTGCCATTGAAGGTATTGACCTTGTCCTGCAGGGACCAAGCTGGGAAGGTGGGGCAGTTTGTTAGCACTGAAATGCGTTTCTCAAGAGACAGCCCCCGCCCCCACCAAGTTACCCCCACCAAAGTCAATGTACATAACAAATAACAATGCAAATGAGGCCAGATTTTCCTCCTTCTGCTGGTTACTGACTATATAGGCAGACCTCAGATGTTGTGGGTTTAGTTCTAGACCACTGCAAATATCACAATAAAATGAATCAAAGAAATTTGTTTGGTTTCCCAGTGCACAGAAGGAGTCCTGGTGTGGCTCTGTGGGTTAATGTACTGGGCTGCAAAGTCGGTCTGAACTGCAAGATTGGCAGTTCATGCTCACCTGCCGCTCCTTGGAAACCCTCTACAGAGTCACTATGAGTCAGAACCGACTCACAGCACTTAACAACAACAAAGTACATAGAAAAATTTTGTTGAAATTATATTGTAGCTCCTGCTGGTGGCTATACATGTTCATCTTTTAAAACTTTATGATGTCAAATTCAAAAACAGACAAATGGGTGGGTTGACAGACAAACGATGGGAACCTAGGTGGTAGGTGTAAAATTCTTTCCATTTTTCTGTACATCTGTAATTTTTCATAAAAAGATTATGGGGAAAGTACTGTCTGCTTTTTCTAGCTCAGAAGTCATTCTACTTTTCTTCCAAGTCTATTTCACTACTGCAGCAATGACAGTGACAGACGCAACCCTTTCCTTGCTGTCATCTCCCCCACTGGACTGGACTGGACTGGACCAGTAGGTGTTTGGGTGACATCAGAAATGAGTAAGTGAAGGGATGGGGCATCCCGTTAATTGGCTGAATAACATGTTTAGTGATTCTGTTCTACCTCCTAGTTCATTGCGTAGTGCCCAGGATCTTATAAGCTACATTGGCTACCGGAGGCACAGTAATTGATCTCCATTAGCCTAGGGTGGTGCTGTTAAATAAGCACAGGACTACTACCTGCAAGGTGGGCGGTTCAATCCCACCAGACGCTCCTCCGAAACCCTTTACAGGGTCACCATTCACTCAATGGTACTTCACAACAACAAATGCCTGATACAACAGAGGAAGGAGGAGAGCCCGAAAAAGGAGGAGGATAAAGAATGTGTGGCTAACTGCCTTCATGAAAACCTGCCTCCTTTATCGTGAGAACAGAAGAATGGTAGTGCAGCGACCATTACTGAACCTTCTGATTAAAGAGTCCATAGAAAAATCCTGATCAAAAGAGGGAAAATCCAGAACAGATTTTCAAATCTTCATGGACTCTAGGCTTTGTGGAGTCATGGAGGCTAAATGAACCTCTGAAAATATTGTCCAGAGATGATCTTTGAACCTTGGACCAAAAATACCACATTATGTCTTAATATTAAGCAACAGCTTAGGGTTGAGTAAATAATGTCATGGACTGAATTGTGTCTCCCAAAAAACATGAATCAACTTGGATAGGCCATGATTCTTAGAGGTTTGGTAGTTATGAAACGATGTACTTATCCACCATGGCGTGGCCTAATATAATCAGCCAATCAGTTGCAACACCCTTATTCTGATCCGACATAGGGAGAGTTTCCCTGGAATGTAGCTTGCAACACCTTTTATCTTACAAGAGATAAAAGGAGAGAGAAGTGAGGTGAGCAGAGAGGGAAGGACTTCAGTACCACCAAGAAGAGCCAGGGTCCCCGCATTGAGAACTCCTAGACCCAGGGAAAGATACCAAGACACAAGCTGATCTCCAAGGGCCCACAGATGTTGAAAGGAGACAAGGAAGTTTCTCAATGGAGCTGACAGAAAGAAATGCATCCCCCTAGAGCTGGTCCCCTGAATTTGAACTTCTAGCCTCCTATACTGTGACAGACTAAATCTCGATTTGCTGAAATCATCCATTCGTGGTCTTTCTGTTACAGTAGCACAGCATAACTAAGACTGTCTGCCTTGAACAATGTGCTCTTTTAGTGGTGCTGCAAGATCAGCACTAGACTAATCATTGCAAGGTCAGCGGTTCAAACCCACCAGTCACTTCTCAGAAACCCTACAAAGGGTTGGCACTTAACAACAACAACATATGAAATCAAGTTGATGACAGCAATTCAAAAGGCTAGATGGGAAGGCAATGAGTTTATGTACTAGACAGGGGGGAACAACTCAGAAAAGGGGAGTGAGAACAGTCACACAACTCAAAGAATTCCTCAGTGTCACTGAACTGTACATGGAGAAATTGCTACATGTAGAATTGATGCATCTTCTGTTGTATACTTTCTCAAAACAAAAATATTTTTTTGAATATATTGTGGGACACACAGATCTATAGACATTATTTCCTGCCACACACTTGCTTATTGTTCAGAGCACCCAACACAACCGTTTAGGCACACGTCTAACCAAGATGGCGGAGAGACTAGAAAGGGGGTCAGACTTCAGTTCACCTGTCTGTAAGAGGGGAATGTGAGGTGCTCGTGGCTCAGCAAAATTCTTGCCTTCTAAACAGAAGGCTCAGACTCTTGGTGTGGGGCTGTAATATAAGCACTCAACCATAGCGTCGGTTTGAACCTCAAGGCCAGCAGTTCAAACCTACCAGCTGCTCCTTGGAAACCCTACACAGGATGACTATGAGTCAGAACCAACTCGACAGAAGGCCTGGGTCTAACTCCCAGCCAATGCGCTTCATGCGCAGCTACTACCTGTCTGTTAGTGGAGGCTTCTATGCTGCTACGATGCTGACCTGGTTTCAGCAGAACTTCCAGACTAAGATGGACTAGGAAGAGAGGCTTGTGATTTACTTCCCAAAATCAACCAACGAAAACCCTATGCATCACAATGGTCCAATCTGCAAACGGCCATGGGGATGAGGTAGGGTCAGGTAGTGTTCAGTTCCACTGGGCATGTGGCTGCCAGAATGACAGCTTGATGACAGCTAACGACAAGTTGAGAACACTAAGAGAGGCCCCTCTGGAGGGCAGGGGTGAGGCTGAGCTGTACAGAGCATAGTGTTCGGCACAGAGCAAGAGCTCTTATTCCCACTCCAGGCAGAATTTCGGGTAAGTTCTTCAAACAGGGATGATACCAAACCAGGACGGGGTGACAGGTAACAACCAACCACAGTGGCGTGTGACTTTCCCCAGTGATTCAGGCCACTCCATGTCTGTTTTCAAACACAGACAAATGTTACTCAGATCCCTTGGCTCCAGAAATGTCTCTGGGGCAATACTGGGCGGCCCTACCCAGTGATGGGGAGAAAGGCTTTTTGTTCCAGCGTTTTCCTGACAGTACATTGTGCGATCACGGGGCCACTGTGGTCAGCAGGACCCAGGTGCTGACAGCAGTTGGCATTGTGTGCTGTGGCCACCAACAGGGCCCAAGCTTCTGCTCAAACTGCAAGGGAAGAATGTTATCAATGTGCACTGGAGCTGGGAGGAGCAGCGAGTTCAGGGTCTCAGATAGGGCCCAGAATTACTCCCATGCTGCACCACAGGAGAGACCAGCAGGAAAGGCACCTTTGTGCATGGCTCTGTACACACATAAAGGTGCACACAGACACCTGCTTGGGAGAATCTGGAAGCAGGTGGGTGGGCTCTCTATGGTTCACGGACAAGTGATGTAGGCTCTGTCTGGGCTCAGGCTCCTGACTTTCTACAACCCAGAAGGTGCTTGGGGCTGAAGCCTGTTTCAGCATCTTCCACCGGAAGCTTTGGATTTAGTTTTGTACAGTCCAAGGACACCAAGACCAAAGAAGCTTAGTGGCTAGTTCAGGGTCACATAACAATGAACCATGAACTCAGATCCAATTACAAAGCCAAGGCTGGTTCCACTACGTCACACACACAAGAATGTTCCCTTCTTATCAAAAATGAGAGGACTCTGATAGAAAAACCAGAAAATGATTTTATACTGCAAACACCTCAGGGCCGTTTTCACAGTTAAACTCATGCTTACCTAGGCTCCAGGTAGAAATCTGTACGTTCAGCCTTACCTTTCCTACAGAATACAGCCCTGCCTCCAAATCACCTTTCTGGTTGGACCAGTTTTGCAGTTACCCCAAACTTGTTTTTGTTTTTTCTTTTTTAAATTGTTGTCTCAGCCAACAGACGCTTTATTGAAATGCCACACAGAACCTGTCTGCCAGGAGGGTGGGAGAGAACTTGGAGGATTTTATCATCTTACCCCCAGGGAGAAAGGTCTTGAAAAAACATGCTAGCTACAATTCTACCATCTACCTTCATAGGGACCAACTTGAATGGGCACAGAGTCTAGATACAGTGAAGTTTGGTGTTCTGAACACCTGGAAAATGGGTTCTTTTGTGTCATGCAAGTTTTCAAAGCCTGCTGTACAACCCAAAAGGCATAAAGGAAAAGGCCAATGGAGCTGACTGATTACAAAAATCCCAGAAACCTCCTAAATGAGGCAAGGGAGATATCTCACTCCCAATCAAAGCCAAACAATGAGGGTAGGGGTAGAAATCTATGTAACATAGATTTGGGCTGGATAGGGCCCATCCCATCTGCACTTCCTGTCTGGGCTGCCACGGGACAGCAAAGTTCCCCATGAGCCAGTAGCCACCAAAATTAAACTCATTTCCTCATGTTCTGGCCTCAGCAGAGTTGGGAAGTCCCTGATGTTAATGCTGTGCGCGAGCCCATCGCACAACTGGACGTATCTAGCCAAGTTGCCCCTCAGTGCCTGCTACGTCAGACCACAGTGGGCAATGTTCCCGACAGTGGAGCAGGTGACCAAATCACCTGCGCTGGGCCCCCTCTCAATTAATTTCAGGAATTATTCTCATTCAGGAACAAAAATCACTCTGTTTTAAAGACACATAGCTTCGTTTTCCGCCTGTGTGAGCCAGGACAGAATACCTAACGCAACCGACGAAATACGAATTTCCAGAAAGTGATGAATGTACTGTAATGATCTGGGGAGGTTCTATTTCAAATCCAGTTGTGTTGTTTTGTTTTTTTCCATATTTGGATAATGAAACTCAGTCGTTACAAACATGGGACAAATTCACTTTACAGGTCCTGAGTTACAAGGTTTATAATAATGGGAGGCACTCAAATTACAGATGATGGAGATGAATCATTTATGAATCTACACGGAGGGGGAGGGATCGCAGCTTGGTTCATACAAAGGCTCATTTTGAAAGATAAATAGCCTGAGAACATCCGTCCACCTTCCCAAAACTGGCTCACGCTCTAAACTCCACCCTCTGAAAAGAAGTGAAAGAAAGCTTACGAAGCAATCCAAAATGTTACTTTAAAAACCGCCCCCATCACATACCACTGTCTTTGGCCAAAAACCAGCCAGCCCTCTTTGGCAAAAACCAACCTTGAACTGAGAATGTAGTTGGGAATATTATTTCTCTCATTTTACTGTGTAGCCTTGGAGGAGTTAGTTAACCTCTCTGAACCTCCTTCTTTATAAAATGAGGCTAATAATGGACACCCCCTCACCCCCACACACACTTTATAGGGCTGTAGTGAGGCTTAGGTGAGGTGCTATAATAAAGGACTCAGCACAGTTCCGGGCATTTAATAAGTGCTCAATAAAAAGAAAATTATTGTTATTTCTATTTATCATCAATAAATTTGTACGCACAAGCGGGCTTTTAAATCAAAGTCTGTGGAAGAGCAAGGCAGCCAACCAGCAGATGCAGAGATGCAGCTCTTGGTGAAGACCCCAATGGGCGAGAGCATCACTCTCCAGGTCGAGCCCAGTGACGCCATCAAGAATGTCAAAGCCAAAATTCAAGACAAGGAGGACATGCCTGTCTCCCCAGCAGCGTTTTCGGTGAAACAGCTGGAGGACGGCCACACTCTCTCAGACTACAACATCCCGAAATAGTCCACCTGCATTTGGCATCACGGAGCCTGCCCTGCGCCAGGCTCACCCAGAAGTACAGCTGACCAGCTGATCTGCTGCAAGTGCTATGCCCACCTACACCCCCCCACACTGCGCCTGAGCTATCAACTGCTACAAGAAGTACAACCACACCAACAATCTGCACCCCAAGAAGAAGGTCAAATAACAGCCCCTCTCTGCTGGTTCCCCTGCCAAGCCCCATACCCCTGGGCCCTCAATAAAGTTTCACATTCATTGAGCTGGGGGCGGGGAGGGGGAAGTCAGTGGAAATATTCCACTATCTTTCAATTTCATTTTTCTACAAACTTTCTGAAGCCCCCTCACATATTATCATATTATTAAACGTGTGTCACAAACTATGATCAGCTACTAACCTAAAAGTTGGCAATATGAACCTACCCAGCACTTGGGAGTTCTGGTATGGTGCTGTAGGATAAGCACTGAACTACTAACTGAAAGGTTAGTGGTTCACACCCATCAGTCTTGGAAACCCTATACAAGGTCACTGTGAGTGGAGACCACACTTCATAACAACAGCAGTAATACTGTGAAACAAATACCTGGTGAGCTGCTTCCATAAAGATTAACCAACGTAACCTAACCCACTGCCATGAAATGGATTACAATTTGTACAGACCCTACAGGAAAGACTGGAGCGGCCCCACTGTGTTTCCAAGACTATAATCTTTACAGAAGCCAACTGCCACATCTTTCTCCCATTGCAGGGCTGGAGGGTTTGAACTGTCTACCTTTTGAATGGCAGCAGAGCACTTAACCACTGTGCCACTGGTCTCCCCCCACGAAGATTACAATCAAGAAGACCCAATGGAGCAGTTCTATTGTGTAACCCATGGGGTCGCCAGGAGTTGGAATCAATTTGATGGCAATGGGTTTGGTGTTCCATTATTTCTCCCAATAGGCAATATAGGAAAATAATGATTCATGATTTGAAAAGGGGAAAAGGAAAGGGAGCCGTGGACAGAGGAGGAAGGGAGAAAGAGAAGACTGCTAGACAGATATGGGTAGAATTAGCAGAAATCACCCAGTCATAAAATAATGTCTTGAGAAATATTGTGCTGGTTGCTAAATGCTGTCAAGCTGGCCCCCAACTCTGACCGACCATTAAAAATACAAAAGATTTCAGAAGGGAGGAAGTAAGGAACTTGGGGGAAAGCAAAGCAGAACATGAGTCACCCTGAGGTCAGGGAAGGGACCCTGGAGAAGGCGGAGCTACTAGAATGACTTTTCAAAGCTTGGATATAGTTACCGCTCTAACAATACAACAAGGCCCTGATACATGTTAACACTATGAATGTAACAAAAGGAGAAAACATCTATCCAGGTCATTTTGAAATGGAAACAGTGAAACTTATGATTCAACTGCAACATCAACATTGGAATAAATTCAATGAAACAAACATATTGTCATGTCCCTACAGGACATGTTCCCTCCCTCATGAATGGGGCAAGCAAGAGCTACCCTGGAGAAGGCCTCCAGCATTTTTGAGCCTGTTTCCTGTCTCATGACTAGACCTGCTCCAAAGCCCCACTCAGCCATTTTCGAGCTGCGAAGACTCGTCATATCCCTTCACTTCTCTGAACATGGGTTTCCTCATCTGCAAAATAGGGCCAATTCCTCTTCTTGTGAAGTCACTAGGAAGGTTAGAAATGAGATGATGCAAGTTGATGGTTCAAACCTGCCAAACTGCTCCCGAAGATTGAAAACTTTCATACATGAGGTCTCTACGCATTGGAATCATCTCCACGGCAACTAACAACAATTCCCCTCATATCTCTCTACTGATTAATTAATCAGCAGATGTTTATTGTTGTTATTGTTAAGTG
>NW_006408660.1:2677868-2777420 GCF_000296735.1 Chrysochloris asiatica
AAAGTGGCAGCATTGATGGACTCAAGTATGGCAACAATTGTGAGAGGTTGGCCCAGGATCGGGCAGTGTTTCATTCTGTTGTGCACAGGGTCACTATGAGTCAATACCCACTTGATGGCACCTAACAACAACAACATTTGACTGACTGGACTCCTGGTGTGGCACTCACTGTAGGATCAGCACTGGACTTCAAACCACATGCAAGGTCAGCAGTTCACACCCACCAACTGCTCCTCAGAAACCCTGTACACTGTCACTATGGGTCAGAACCAACTCAACAGCACTTAACAATAGCAGCATGTGACAGAGTCTAGCTTTAATGCACTAAACACTAAATAACTGAAGACATGATGGGTTGTGGGGTGATATTAGGACACTGTATATGAAAAACGCAAAAGAAAGAAAAGACCAAAGTAGATGTTTGTAGACTAAAATTTGCTTTTGAATGCAGCATATCTAAATTGAAAGGAAGAAATAATGAAGTAACAGAGCTGAATAAAAGATTTCAAAGGGCAGATCCAGAAGACAAAGTATTATAATAAAATGTTCTAAGACCCGGAGTGAGAAAACCAAAACAGAAGACCATATTTGACACTACTCAAGCTGGAACAATTTACATAAAAAGTCAAGCCTCAGGTTACAATACTGAAGGATTCTATGTATACAAAATTGAATAGTGAAGGAAACATCAAAAGAAGAAAGAAGGAATACACAGAGTCTCTATATCAAGAACTGGTTAATGTTCAACCATTTAAGGAGAAACAATAGGATGAAGACACAGGTGGTACTGAAGGAAAAAGTCCTAGAAGCACTGACGGCATTAAGCCAAACAAAAGGCTCCAGGAGTTGACTGAATGTCAACTGAGATGTTTCAACAAATGGATGCAGCGTCTGGCCAAGTTTCTGGAAGAAATCCATATCTGTACCCATTCCAGGGAAAAGTGACCCAACAGAATGCGGAAATTATTGAACAATATCATTAATATCATGCAAAAGTAGAATTTTGCTGAAGATAATTAAAAAATGATGCAGCGGTACACTGACAGGGAGCCGGATTCAGAAGAGGAATAGACTAACAGACAGTCTGTTCAAACAGAGCAAGGGAATACTGTATGGTTTAAAATCAGGAAAGATGTGTTGTATGTCACGGCTGTATCCTTTCACCATACTATGCTGAGCAAATAATCCAAGAAGAACATCCCATCAGGATTTAGGAAGGCTCATTAACAGTCTACGATGTGAAGATGATACAACCTTGCTTCTGAAAAAGTAAGAGGATTTTAAGCACTTACTGATGGATCAGCCACTACGGCCTTCACTATGGATTACATTTCAACATAAAGGAAGCAAAAATCCTCACACCTAGGCCAATAAGCAACATCATGATCAACAGAGAAAAGAGTGAAGTTGTCAAGGATTTTATTTTACTTGGATTCACAATCATTGCCCAGGGATGCAGCAGGAAAAAAAAAAAAAAATCAAACAACATATTGAAGACAGATAAGCTGAAGAATTCTTACTAGGCCTAAATTATCCATAACTAAAGAACAGTTAGTTGAAAGACCCCTTGAATTTGGTGACAATATGGCATTGGATAAATCTGCTGCAAGAGATTTCTTTGACGGCAGTGGTTTGCTATGGAGTTGGTTCCAATTCAGAGTGACCCTGAATAGGGTTTCTGAGACTGTAAATCTTCACAGAAGCAGAAAGCCTCATCTTTCTCCTGTGGAATGGCTGAAAGTTTTGAACTGTTGACCTTGAGGTTAGCAGCCCAATTTATCACAGTTAGTGCCAGAGCTCCTTAAAGATCTCTTTTTGTTGTTGTTTAGTGCCACTGAATCGGTTCCGACCCACTGCGATCCTGTATAGGCTTTTGAATTTTTTTCTTCCTTGTATAGGGTTTTCAAGGAGAGTCTGGTAAGCTTGACCCACCAACCTTGTAATACAACGCATTAACCCCCAGTGCCACAATACTGTCAAAAAGCAAAGATGCCACTTTGAGGACTAAGGTGCACCTAACCCAAGCCCTGGTATTATTTTCAATTGCATGTGAAAGCTGGGTAATGAATAAGGAAGACTGGAGAAGAACTGATGCATTCGAATGATGGTATCAGTGAAGAATATCTACTATATCATGGACTGCCAAAAGAATGAACAAATCTGTTTTGGAAGAAGTACAGCCAGAATGCTCCTTAGGAGCAAGGCTTGGAGAGACTTTGCTTCGTGGACTATGGGCATGTCATCTGGAGGGCCCACCACTCCCTTGGATGCTCAGCAGAGGGCCAATGAAAGAGGACGTTGAACTGACACAGTGGCTGCAACAATGGGCTCAAATGATTGTGAGGATGACACAAGATCAGGCAGTGTTTCGTTCTGCTGTGACAGGGTCACTATGAATCAGCACTGACTCAATGGCATCTAGCAACATGTGCCAGGCGTTCTGAGTGGTGCAAACCATTAACGTACAGCTGTTATCCGTAAGGTTGAAGGTTCAAGTCCACCCAGAGGTGCTTTGGAAGAAATGCCTGGAAATCTACTTCCAAAAAATGTGGCAATAAAAAGCCAATGGAAAAGGAAGGGAGTGACTGGTTTTGCACCCCGGGACCATTAAGAGAGAAGAGCAGAGAGCGGGACCCTACCCTAAGAAGCAGTGACACCAGGGATGGAGACAGAGATGATGACGTGGAGAGATGGGAGTGGCTGGGGACACTGGACTCAGGGAGGGAGAGGAGCTGTGTGTCCGCCGGGAGGGCCGGCCTGTGGGGTGTACCCTTTGGTTATTTGATGATGCAGGGAGGGGATTGTAGTCATTGCAATGAAACGAAATACAATAGGATGAATGTGAAACTGATATTCTCCCATGTAAACCCACATAATTCACAATAAAAACTTAAAAAAAAAAAAAAATCCAGTGGATGGGATCTTTAAAAAAAAAAATGTGAGTAGCCATCTAAGGTGCAACTATTGGTCTCTCCTCATCCAGCGCAAAGAGTGAAGAAAATCAAGACACATGGAAACAATTAGTTCAATGGAATAACGAACCATGAAAACTTCAGCTTCCACAACCATGATACCAGAAGCACTAGATGGGGTCTGGCTACCACTACCAACTGCTCTAAAAGGGACCACATTAGAAAGTCCTGGACAGAATGGGGAAACAATGTGGAACAAAACTCAAAATCATAAAAGAAAGGTCAGGCATACTGGTCAGATGGAGCCTGGTGGAACCCCTGAGACTGTGGCCCTAGCCATCCTTCAGTTCAGGTCTGAAATGAGCTCATACCAAGGCTCAACTGTCCACCAAATAACAGACAGATCCAGATGGTGGAACACCACTCATCTGTCAGTCTGTATGGGTGGCCTGCATGTTGCTGTGATTCTGGAAGCTATGTCATGGGAATTTTAAATACCAGCAGGGTCATCCATGGTAGACAGGTTTCAGCTGAGCATCCAGATGAAGACAGACTAGGAAGAAGGACAGACAGACTACTTCTAAATCTTTAGTCCTGAAAACCTTATGAATAGCAGTGGAAAACTGTCAGCACCAGAATACTGAATATTAAAACATGATGAAAAGCACCAGAATATTGTCAGATATAGTGCCAGAAAATGAGCCTCTCAGGTGGGAAGGAACTGAAAATACGACAAGGAAAGAGCTCAAAGTAGAGTTGGCCATGATGACATGAGTGGGGTAAAGCCTTCGGGACCTTCATCTGCTGATGGGCACAACTCAAAATGAAGAGAAACAGCTATAAACGTCCATTAATAATCAGAACATGGAATGCATGAAGTATAAATCAAGGAAAATTGGAAATTGTCAAAAAATGAAATGGAACACATAAACATTGATATCCTAGGCATTAGTGCGCGCTGAAATGGACTGGTATTGGCAATCTGAAAATCACATGGTTTACTATGCTGGGAATGACAAATTCAAGAGGAATGACATTGCATTCATCATCAAAAAGAACATATCAAGATCTGTCTTGAAGTACAGCACTGTCTGTGATAATATTCATACACTTACAAGGAAAACCAATTAATACCACTATTGTTCAGATTTATGCACCAACCATTACAGTTAGTGAAGATGAAAGTGAAGAATTCCACCAACTTCTTCAATCTGAAACTGATCAAACATGTAATCAAGATGTATTAATAATTACTTGTGATTGGGAAACAAAGAGGAAGGATCAATAATTAGAAAATATGGCCTTGGTAAAAGAAACATGACAGAATTTTGCAAGACCAATGACTTCTTTACTACAAATACCTCTGTTAAACAATATAAAAGATGACTATACACATGGATCTCACCAGATGAAATACAGAGTAATCAAACTGATTACATCTGTGGAAACACACAGTCCAAAAGCTCCATATCATCAGCCAAAATAAGGCTGGGCAGATATAACCATCACTTGGTCATATGCAAGTTCAGGCTGAAGCTGAAGAAAATTAAAACAAGTCCACGAGAGTCAAACTATGACCTTGAACATATCCCACCTGAATTTAGAGATCATTTCAGGGGCAGATTTGATGCATTCGACATTAAAGACTGAAGACCAGAAGAGTTGTGGGATGAAATTAAGAAAATCATACAGGAAAAAAAAGCAAAGCGACATTAAAAAGACAAGATGGAAAAGACCAAAATGCATATCGGAAGAGACTCTGAAATTTGCTCTTCAGTGTAGTAATGCTAAAGCACATAGGAGAAATAAAGAGATAAAAGAGTTGAATAGAAAATTTCAAAGGGCAGCCTGAGAAGACAAAATCAAATATTATAACGAAATGTGCAAAGATCTGAAGTTAGAAAACCAAAAGGGAAAAACACACTCAGCATTTCTCAAACTGAGGGAACTGTGCCTCAGGTAACACAGTTATGTGCTCAACTACTAACCGAAAGGTTAGCGATTGGAATCTTCTGAGAGGCACCTCAAAAGAAAGGCCTGGCAACCTACCTTCAAAAGGTCCCAGCCTTGAAAACCCTTTGGAATAGCCCTACTGTGTACACAGGGGTCGCTGTAAGTCGGAATTGATTCACTGGCAGTTGGTTTGGGTTGGTTTTTCACCTCGGAAAGAGGGCGGCAGTCTGAAGGTAGCTTCAACATAGTTAGACTCAGAGGTGTGGGGAGTGGCCCCAAGTTCCTGAAGATTTCAATACAAAATAGCCTTGAAAACTGCTTGTTCCAATGGGGACCAGCTCCCCTTGAAGATGGGGAGCTTCTTACAAGCAAAAGCTACTTCAGGTGCCCCACCATGCCACGTAAGCATGTAGGGTGAGGCTAGTACCCAGACACTTAGCAGGGTGATGTCCTAATTAAAGGAAAAGATGACCTGTTTGGGGGCATCCCCAATCAGATGCCTTTCTCAACCCAGTCACTTTATTTGCATGCAAATAAGCAGGCATTCCTGAGGGAAGATTATCTTGGCAAGCCTCAGAGGGAACCAGCTTATCCAGTTGGTACCACCCCCTCCACCCTCCATTCCTGCCCCCCACCCCACCCCTGCTTCCTGTCTTAGACAAGTCACCGCTGGTGCCAGCATATCCACTGGCCTTTCTGGGTACCAAGCAGGCCTCTGCCACTCAGAGTCTTCTCTACAAGAAGGCAGCAAGAGCACTGCACAAGGAATCCAGAGGGCTGAGTTCTAATATGACTCTACCAGTCACCCACGGGCCAACGGACCGCGAATAAACTTCTCTGGCTGCAAAACCGGAAGACAATCTGTGCTTCTAGGCAGTCACTGGCCCTCAAAAGGGGACAAGCATAGAACCAAAGGTCAAGAAAAGCCACTTTACCTGGGCTCCCTCTAGGACTATTTAATGAGTGCCAGATGCCTGTAAGCCTGATTTGATGGACATCCATCTAATTAAGCTAAGTGGACTGAATGGAGAACACTTCACTCCCAGAATTTATACCACAAGAACTGAGAGAGGGGATTATAGCCTTCCAGTCTTTCATCTATCCTTTCTCCCTAAATACTTAGAGAAATAGGTATCATCTCATGTTCCAAATGCACTGACCCCAGAGGGGTAGTGTCTGGGCTTCAAAGGGAAAACAGTACCCTGACTGATTAGTAATGTCTGCCATGGGCACCGGCTGTCCAAAATGTGGTCTGTATTTTAAGTTTAAATTTGGAGAGAGAGAAAATGAAAAGCACTTTCAGGAAGAAATGAAAATAGACCCAAAAGTATTCATTCAACAAGTACTTGAGGACCCACTAAGTGTTGGATACCAAAGTAACTCAAAGTCATTGAAAATCACAGTAGAAATGTAGTAAGTTCATGGAGGCTCGATGAGGTGACTGCCAACCCTACTCCTTAAGGATGAGTGGAACCCAGTCAGGCAAAAGGAAGGCAGGGTGGTGGAGAGAGGAGCGGTACATCAGGTGCAGGCAACACCATGGGTAAAGCTCCAGAGGCAAGTGATGGCATGGTACCAGCTGAGAGTCTGCAAAACATGCAGAAAGCTACTGCACAGATTTCAAGGTGGGGTAACAGGGAGCCACTGAGGCTTCTGGAGTATAAAGACTAAATGACATCTGCGCTCCCTCCTGACAATTGTGAAGATACTACAAAAGCTGCACATCTGACCTAAAAAAATGACAGAGCAGTCCTCACGGAAGTCAGTCTTGCAAACTGATCAGTCAGATGAGATCTGATTACTGGGTGGAGGTAGAGAAAAGGAAGATGGGCAAAGGGCTGGCCTCTAAGTGGCTGTAGTAAAACCTGCACAACTCAAGAGATTTTGGCTGGAGATGGAAAGAAGGGCTAGCTCAAGATGTGGGTGCTCTCTCTAAACTGGCAAACAGGAGGTTGACCTACAACCTACACCCTGCTGAAGCAGAAAGAATCAGCATCCACCAAGCCTAGCCAATTCATGACAAACAGCATCTGGCAAAATTTTACAAGATGTATTGCTCTAATATGTGCAAAGCCTTCACACCCTCTTCCTAGCCACTTTACGTCTAAACAATGGAAATAACCAAAGTGTACAAAGAAATATACCCAAAGATGTTCACTGTGGCACTGTTTGTTCACCAGAGCAAAAAAAATTAGATGCAATGTAAATGTTCAACACTAGGAGACTGGTTAAATAAATGATGATGTTTAGTGCCACTGAGTCTGTCCTGACTCACAGCAACCATGTCTAGGCTTTCCGAAGCTATAAAGCTATGCAGAAGCAGAAAGCTTCATCTGTTTCTCGCAGAGCAGCCGGTGGGCTTCACCCACAGACCTTCTGGTTCTCAGTCCACTGCTTATGGCACAGAGCTTTCGTGCTTCCCAAATAACTGATGGCCTGGTATAGCACTGTGGGTTAATGTGCTGGTCTGCAAACTCACCAGCCACTCCTCAGAAACCTTATACAGGGTCACTATAGGTTGGCACTGACTTGCCGACACTTAACAACAACATACAAACAAAGGAATCCTAAGCAGCTGTGAAAAATGATGATCAACATGGAAAGATGCCCATGCTATATTTACTGGGTAGAAAAGCAGGTTATAAATAAAAAAAAGAAGAAGAAGAAGAAAAATGGTTGACATAAATCTGGAAAGAAACCATCTAAAACATCATAATCTCTTTGGAAAAGCCTGTCTCAAAATACTGAGCAGATTGGACTGTGAACCAATAACGTACAGTGAGAACTTTATTATATAGAGTAAGTGGTCAATAAGTAACAGGCAGATTTGTACATAAGGTGAAACCTACGAGAGAGCTGAAACTCGCAGGGATAGCCTTGTGTTTTGGAGTCTCATAAGTTTTTAACAAGGGATAGATAGTCTTACTACTTTTCTATCACACATCTGAGTAGAAAATACTTGAGTTTTCCTTCCCTAATAGACTATCTTACAGACCAGTTCTGGCTTTTGCAGGTTTTAATTATATCTCTACTTTTTAGTTAATTTCCCTGCAATGAACAAGTCTTGCTTGCAGATTTAAATGCTTTTTAAAAAGCACAGTTTTTCCCTGAAACTATTGTGCTGAGATCTTTTAACCTTATATCAAAAATACCCTCTGAAGTCTTCTAAGCAAACAACAGTTGATAAATTGTTGATCAACTGATAAAGAACATCTGCCTTGAGCATTGTGCTCATTCAGGACCTACCTATAGGGGTCAAACTGACACTAGCAACTCCAAAGATTAGATAGAAGCCTTAGGGGATCAAGAGTTTACGCTACTGGAGAAGGGACAACTCAGAAAAGGGGTGAGAATGGGTGTGCAACCCCAAAAGTGTTATTAATGTCACTGAATCATATACATAATGTAAGACACTATGGAACTGGTGTCTGCTTTGCTGTGTATTTTCTCAACAACAAAAGTTTTTTAAAAACAATAAACTTGTAACCCTTTGTCATATTTGTATCTACAGCAGTGGCTCTCATTCATGCCTTCCAATATCACTCCCAGGAGTCCTGGTGTGGCACTGTGGGTTCATGTGCTAGACTGCAAAGTCAGTTTGAACCATAAGGTCAGTAGTTCAAGCTCACCTGCCACTCCCAAGAAACCCTACACAGGGTCTCTATGGGTTGGAACTGATTCGACGGCACTTAACAACATCACACTCAGAATTTATATCACAAGGTTTCTGGGTGGTAAAAATGGTTTGTGCATGACTACTCATCTAAAAGGACTCCTGTGTGTGGTGCTGTGGGATCAGTCCTGGACTGTGAACTACAAGGTTGGCAGCTCAAACCCACCAGCCGCTCCTTGGAAACCCTATACAGGGTCCCTATGAGTCAGAATCGACTTGACGGCACTTAACAACAACAACTCACCTAAAAAAGGTGGCAGTCTGAACCATTCCCAGCAGTGTCAGGGAAGAAAGCCCTGGCTATCTCCTTCCAAAGAGATCACAGTCAAGAAGAAAACCATCTGTAACAATGGGCTCACCATGAGTTGGAATCAACTCTACAATAATGGTTTTGGTTTAAAGGATGACACAATTTGGAGGGGAAGGAGGCTGCTACTGGCAGTCAGTAGAGGCTAAGGATGCTACTAAACATCTTACTATGTACAAGACGGCCCACCAATAAGAAAGAAAAATCTGATCTCAAATGACCACATGCCCTGATTTGGAGGAAATCATCTTTCAGATCACGTGTGTCCATTACTCCAGGACAGCTTCATTTCAAAGAGCCACACATCTTACCTGGACATCCCAGGTAACCAGGTGACCTGGGCCAAGCAGGCCTGTGGTTGGAGCTAACAGCAGATCTCCATTAACCCCAGTGCCAGAGACAAGCCACGGTGGCAGACTCTCACAAAACCTGAGTCTTAAATCCTCAGAAGGCCGATCCCGCCCCTCAGAAATGTATGGTTGTTCAAATGGGACACTTTTTTCAGGGGGGCTGAGCATAACCTCTTGGCTCTGGTAAGCAGAGTGCACAGTGTTTGGTAGTTAACCCTTTGTGGGCCAACCCCAGTGAGGATTCTGAATAAAGAGCGCTTCTGTCTGCATCTGTGACAACCCACAGCACAACAATCGTAGCAAAGACAAGGGTCCTTTGAGACCAGGGAAAGAGGGAGGAGATACACTGCCACCCTGGCACCAGATCCTAGCTGGCTTCAGCTGCTACCTCCTCCTTCCCTAGAAAACTACATGTGCCAAAGGTACCCCAAGTGCAGAACTGACAGCTCCCTCAAAGAAGAAAAGGGCCACAGGATTTCCCCATCTTGGTACTACTGCATTTGGGGGTCAAATAATCCTTTGTGGTGGGGCTATTTATGCATCATAGAATGTGTTGAGCAGCATTCCTGGCCTCTACCCACTAGACACCAGTAACAGCCCTCCCACAGCTGTGACAACCAGAAATGTCTTCAACATTGTCAGACGTTCCCTGTTATTGTTGTTAAGTACGGTTCTGACTCATAGTGACCCTGCACAGGATTTCTGAGGCTGTAAATCTTTACTGGAGTAGAAAGCCTCATCTTTCTCCCACAGAACAGCTGGTAGTTTCAAACTGCCGACCTTGAGGTTAGCAGCCTGATTCATAACCACTCACAAAAATCACTCCCAGTTAAGAAGCAAAACCAAAACCAAACCCACTGCCATGGAGTTAATTCCCACTCATAGAGACCAAGGGTTTCCAAGGCTGTCAATCTTTACGAGAGTTGAAAACCTCTTCTTTCTCCCTCAGAGCATCTGGCGGATTAGAATTGCTGACTTTGAGGTTAGCAGCCCAATGCATAACCCACTATACCACCAGAGCTCCTTACCTAGTTAAGAACAGCTGACCTAAAAAAAATTCTTAATCCTTTTCCAGGGCACATTAGCTCAGACCTGCCAAGTATTCATAGAATCAAGAGAAAAACAAAGCCAAGAATTCGTAACTCTGGTGCAAAAATAGACAACTTGATACTGATGTCATCTATTTGCAGAGTCCCTGCTTAGAAATGCAGTATTATTATCTCAACAGTTTGATAACATGAAAAGTCCCACTCATTCAACAAGTACTAACTGAACACCTGCTATGTGCCAGGGACTGCTCTGGACGGTGAGGTGCCAACAGTAGACCTAAGACCAAGACCCTCCTCTCAGGTTGTTTAGCCGAGTCCAAGAATCCTACAAACCAGAAAACCTCACTGAAATACTGAGAAATCATCTACTTACTACAGGAAGGAAGCAAAACTGGATTCAGGAACTTAAATGAGAATCACTCCCCCAAAGCTGAGATCTACTTTGAGCTCAGTGATTTACACACACCATTTCCTTTACTCCTTCCTCAGGGCTAGCTTAGAAGGCCAGCATCCCCATTTCACAGATGGGAACACTGAGATTCAAGAGGTACAGGAGAGGAGCTAAGATACCTCCAAGGAACCCCTACCCACAAGCCCTGATCTCCTGGAAAAGTGAGTGACACCCAAGAGGGCCAACTCTCACTTGTCTATGTTGTCTTAATGTTTTGCCAGCATTTGGATTTTAGCTGGACTCTGCCCTGGCGACTGGTATCTTCCTACAGGGCCATCAAGGGAACTAGCAGGCGGGGCACTCGGTGAGCCAGCAGGGAAGAGAAGAATGCAAAAGCTCAGGTTGCACCCTTTACCCAGGACCCAAAGGCAAAGGGCAAGGGCAGGTGATGAGTTTTCAGTTTCCCATTTTCCATTAGGAGCTAGGCTGGGCAATGGAGGAGAGAAAGAAGAGTCTGAAACTAGCTGGGCAAAACTGGATAGCTGGAATCAGGAACTTAAATGAGAACCATTCGCCCAGGACTGAGATCTTCCCAAGGCTCCAGAACCTTCTTCAACATGACATATTTGGGGGAGCGGGGGGAGCTCTATACATGGAAGGGATTCAGCACCCTGAATCTAATGTCACTCCACAAAGCAGCTCCTTGGCCTGCACCTATCCTAAAAGATGGGGAAATTTTGGATGGTGTCTCCTACACGAGGGTCCCAGAGTTTTGTAATCCCATCTTCCATCACTCCTACCCCACCGGGCTTCCAGTCCTTGTTAGGGGGTGGCTAGTCTTTGATCTGGAAAGGAAAGATTCTAAGAACGGTTCCCAAGGTTCCACAGGGGAGAGGTGGGAAAAGATGGAAGACTGGCTAGAACGAGGGGGTGGAGGATTGAGAGACATCTGGGAAAAGATGAGGGATTGGGACGCAACTAACGGAGATGAAGGAATACGGGGTATCTGGGCAGGTGTAGGCTTCTGGGATGTCTGGAGAAATGAAGCATTTGAGGGTGCAGGAGAGATGGAAATCTTGAGGACGGCTGAGGATGAGACGGAGCACACATGTCCTCCAGGAGGGAAGGTCCATGTAGGGTAAATTTGGGTTGCTTAGAGAAGAGGATTTAGAGTGCTTAAGGAAATAGGATTCGGGGTGTCTAGGGAAAGGAGAACTTGTAGATGCTCAAGAGGAGGATGAGTCAGGGGAAGCGCTCTGGAGCAACAGAACCCGAAGCGCCCTGGAGCAAGGCTGCAGGTCGGCCGCCCTTTGCACCAGGCTCACCGAAAAAGGGTGGCAGATGTGACACCGCCTCCAGGAAGGGTCCCGTCTCGATCTGCTTGTCCGCGGGTAGCGGCTTCAGGAGGTGCTCGGCCAGCAGCGCCATTTCGGGGTCAAGGCCCGCGGTGATGCCCCAACCGGCGCCACGGGCGTCCACGCCGCCCCCTGGGCCGCCACCGTCCGCCGCAGGCTCCTGGGACTCCAGCGTTACTCCCACTTCCGTCTCCGCTGCGCTCGCGTAGCCGAGCGCTCAGCGCCGCCCTCCGGCCGAGCGCCTAAGCAGCCCGCTGCGCAGCCCGCCCGTCCTCCTGCACCCAATCCGCGCCCGCCGTCGCGGAATTCCGCGCCACCATTGGTCTGGAGGTGGGGCCGGCCAGTCCGGGCGCGTAGACTCTTGCATTCCGATAGGTCCATGTGAGCCGCTCCCAAGTAAATATGCCCCAGGTGGGTGTGCCTGCACCGCCCCCTGTTGGGTCCTAACCCTCCTACCCGAGGCCGGCTAGGGCTGGGTCACAGCTCACAACCCACCCGCGAGCCCAGGTTACAACCCAAGCCAGCCAATGGCCCTGAGGACACCTGCTTTCCCAAGTCCAAGGCTTGCCCCCCGCCCCCTCCCACCCAGCAACCCCAAGTGAACTATTAAGGACTGGTCAGTCCATTGTCTAATTGGCCCGGGGTCCAGTTTCCCAAAATCTGACTGCTAGTCTGCCCTCAATAGTCTGATATTACATGTTAGACTCAGCCATTTACAGTCCCAGGCACCCAACCATTGCCCACCCCACCCCACAACAGCCCAGGTTTGTTCTCACAACCTGTATCACAGTTCACCTGAGTCACAATCCGCCTAAATGTTTATGTCATGAAACCCAGTCCCCAGACTCTCCAGAAATCTAACACATAGCTGTTGAGAATAAATTTATTTATTCCAGAATAAATATAGGTTGCCACCCTATATATATATATATAGGATAAGCCTTGGACTGCAAACCACAAGGTAAGAGGTTCAAGCCCACCAGTCTGCTGGAGAAAGATGAGGCCTTCTGTTCCTGCAAAGATATGTTGTTGTTAGGTGCCATGGAGTCGGTACCGACTCATAGCCACCTTATGCACAACAGAACGAAACACTGCCTGATCCTGGGCCAACCTCACTACCATTGACACTCTTGGGTCCATCGATGCTGCCACTTGGCCAATCCATCCCGTTGAGGGTCTTCCTCTTTTTCTCTGACCCTCTACCGTACCAAACATGATATCCTTCTCCAGCAACTAGTTCCTCCTGACAATATGTCCAAAGTATGAGAGACAAAGTTTGGCCATCCTGGCCTCCAAGGAGCACTCTGGCTGCACTTCTTCTAACACAGATCTGCTGGTTCTTTTGGCAGCCCATGGCACTTTCAATATTCTCCTCCAACACCATAACTCAAAAGCATCAATTCTTCTACGGTCTTCCTTATTCACTATCCAGCTTTCACATGCATATGAGGTGATTGAAAATACCATGGCTTGGGTCAGGCGTACCTTAGTCTTTGGGCTGACATCTTTGCTCTTCAACACTTTAAAAAGGTCTTGTGCAGCAGATGTGCTTAATCAATACGTCATTTGCTTTCTTGACTGCTGCTTCCATGAGTGTTGATAGTTGATCCAAGAAGAATGAAGTCCTTGACAAATTCAATCTTTTCTCCGTTGATAAGAATGTTGTTTATTGGTCCAGTGGTAAGGATTTTTGTTTTCTTTACATTGAGATTCAATGCATACTGAAGGCTGTGCTTTTGATCTTCACCAGTAAATATTTTAAGCCATCTTCACTTTTAGCGAGCAAGGTTGTATCATCTGCATATCGCAGGTTGTTAATGAGTCTTCCTCCGATCCTGATGCCACGTTTTTCTTCAGATAACCCAGCTTCTCGGATGATGTGCTCAGCATACAGGTTAAATAAGTATGGTGAAAGAATACAACCCTGTCGCACACCTTTCTTAATCTGAAAACATTCAGTGTTCCCATGTTCTGTTCGAACAACTGCCTCTTGATCCATATACAGATTCCTCATGAGCACAATTAAGTGTTCCAGAATACTCATACTTTGCAATGTTGTCCATAGTTTGTCATTAGCCACACAATCGAAAGCCTTTGCGTTGTCAATAAAGCACAGGTAAACATCTTTCTGATATTCTCTGCTTTCAGCCAAGATCCATCAGACATCAGTAAGGATATCCCTCGTTCCATGGCCTCTTCTAAATCTGGCTTGAACCTCTGGAAGTTCTCTGTCAATGTATGCTTGCAGCCATTTCTGCATTAGCTTTAGTTAAAACTTTACTTGCATGGGACATCAAAGAGATTGTCCGACAGCCTCAGAAACACTACACAAGGTCACTATGAGTCACTCGAGGGCACTTACAACAACAACCCAGTAAATACCCTAATTGGGAAGACAGACAATTAGCAAATAAATAAAATCATTTCAGTCACTGATAAAAATAAAATGAAGAACTAAAGCAGGGTGTGGTGTCACCAGATGGCTGAGGGCTGCTGTTGAGATAGTATGTAGGCTATTGGAACAGAATCTCTGAAGAGGGGTCATTTAAGCTGAGACCTGAAGAGGAAGTAAGAGCCAGGTCAAAGACTGAGGTTGGGAGAGCATATCTGACTTTGTGATACAAACTACTTATTGAAAGTACCATAGGCTGCCCGAAGAACAAACAAATCTGGGTTGGAAAAAGTGACAGCCAGAATTCTCCTTAGAAGCCTGTTCTCTTATACGTCAGACATGTTATCAGGAGAGACCAGTTCCTGAAGAAGGACATCATACTTGATAAACTGGAGGGTCAGTGAAAAAGAGGAAGACCCCCAATGAGATGGATTGACACAATGGCAGCAGCAATGGGCTCAAACATAACAATTGTGAGGGTGGGGCAGGACCTGGTGGTGTTTCGTTCTGTTATGTACAGGTCACTGTGAGTCAGAACCGACTCTGTGGCACCTAACTAACTGAAAGGTTGGCAGTTCGAACCCACCCAGTGGAAGAAAGGCTTGGGATCTTCTTCCATAAAGTTTGTTGTTGTTGTTGTTATGTGCTGTGGAGTTGGTTCCGACTCACAGTGACCCTGTACAGGGTTTCCGAGGCTGTAAATCTTTATGAGAGCAGAAAGCCTCATCTTTTTCCCGCAGAACAACTGTAGTTTCGAACTGTTGACCTTGTGGTTCACATCCTGATTCGTAACCATTACAGCCGAGAAAACCCAGTAGAAAGCTCAGTTCTGTCTGTAACACAAAGAGTCACCATGAGTTGGAACCTACTCAGTGATAACAGGAAATTTGTGAATTGTCCCGCTTTCCTGAAAACTAAAGTTGCAAAGAGTGTGGTGTGTTGAAGGAACCAGGAGAGGGGACGGGAGTGGGGCCAGCAAGGGTGGGAGATGAATGAGGTCGTCAGTCAGACTTAAGCTCAGGAAGGTAAGCAGGGGTTGGAGTTCATTGGGTCAGATAGAGGGTTGTAAGGAGTTTAGATTTTATTCTAAAGCTGATGGGAATTCACTAGAAACATGTCTGTGAAACCTTATTAAACTTTCCAGGAGGCAGATGAGAGAAGAGGTTGTTCCAAATCAAGGGACAAATCAGACACAACCAGAAAGTGGGAGGTGCAGGGGGCACAATGCCATCATTACCTCTTGCTCATAACCCAGACCCTAACAATATTTGTAAAGATGTTAGTGTTGTCTAGTAGATTCTGACTCATAGCAATCCTATGTAGGGTTTTTGAGGGTTGACTGGTGGGTTTGAACCACTGACCTTTCTGTTAGCAGTCCAGTACTTATTCTACAACACCACACCAGAACTATACAGATGTGGGGTGCTTATAGTCCACCAAGAGGATTGGATAGCTTACTAGTAATATGTAAATAAGTCACATGACTTCCTTGTAGGGTTGTTGTTAAGTGTTATTGAGGTGCTTCCAACTCTTAGTGGCCCTGTATAGGGTTTCTGAGGTGCAGCTGGTGAGTTTGAACCACCAACCTAGCAGTTCAAATAACGTTTTGATCCTGTGCTTATCTAATAGCACCACACCAGGACTCCCTTGTAGGGTTGTTGTTGTTGTTGTTAAGTGCCATTAAGTCGGTTCCGACCCATAGCGACCCTGTACAGGGTTTCCGAGGGTGTAAATCTTTACGGGAGTAGAAAGCCTCATCTTTCTCCCGCAGAGCGGCTGGTAGTTTCGAACCACTGACCTTAAGGTTCGCAGCCCAATTCGTAACCACTACGCTACCAGAACCATGCAAATAAGATATATAGAACCGTAACATGGGGACTGGTCAATTTTGCCATCCAGCTAGGCTTAAACTGAGCCACTCAGAGGAGGAAAGGGGGAGCTCACTATCATCAAGAAAGAGATATCAGGGATGGAGCGTGTCCTTTGACACAAGATCCCTGTGCTGAACTTCCTTGATCCAGAAGATAGAAGAGACACTGACAACAGCGAGAGATGGCGAGATACAGAGGCAGAGAAGTGAGGGCAATGGAACTGGCACGTGATGGAGCGGTGGGCTTCCTGGCCCACACTGAGTGCCTTTGGCCAGGAAGCTTGCTGGGGGAGTGGGGTGCCTCTAGGCACTTACTGGCAGAGCTGAAGAAGCTTTGTAGCACTTTGCCTTAGCAGGACAGGGACCAGACTAAGGGGCCACAGGGCATGGATGGGTCTGTGAGCACAGCTGAGAAGAGGCTGCCCCAACCAAAGAACTGTATCCTGAGTGTTCTCAATTGTAACCAGTTACTTGCCTAAAAACCCCATAATCATGAGTATGGTCTATGAGCTCTGTGTGGTTATTGCAGTGAATTCTCAAACCCAGCAGAGAAATAGTGCTGTGGAGAGACAGCTGATGTCAGAATTGCTAGAAAGGTTAGAGGGTAGAAGCATATCTGACTCCCCCCTCATAGGAATTAGCCTTGGACGGCTGGTGCTGCTGATCAGGTGATTCTTTCTCCCCTTGGTAAAGTCAGAGGATGTCATACACCACCTTCACATCATTTTTACACCCATCAAGTTAGAACCCAAGCTATCAAGTATGTCCTGTTTCCACCCTGCCCAACCTTATTGCCTCAGGCATCCTAAGATACCATCTCATCAAAGCTTCACCTGCCTGTGCATCAACCAAGTTCAGTGCCAGAACCCCACATACTTTTCAGACTCTTCCATCAACTCTTGGGAGAGATCACAGCCCACATGGGGACCTCTGGCATCAGACAACACCCTGATTTCTCAACTCAATCCATCCCAACTGAACCACCCAGAGATTATGGTTGATACAAGAAATTCAAGTCTCCATGAGTAGCTTTGCCATAAAACACAGGCTTGGCATGCTGGAATAGGTCATTGTTCTGGGTTAAGGGAGTTTGAAAGTTTGTCTGGCCATATATTAATAGATCTATTAATTCATCCATCCATCCATCTGTCCATCCAGCAAATGTTTTTTGTGCCTGCTCTGAGAAAAGTTCTTGCCCTCCCATTAACTTACGACTAGCGTTTGGGTGGTAACAGGGACTGGGAAATTAACACTGATACATTACTGCCATCTAAAACTCAGATCCCATTAAAAGTTCAACAATTGTCCCAATATTACCCTTCATAGGTGTTGTTAAGTGCCATCAAGTTGGTTCCGACTCATAGCGACCCTGAACAGGGTTTCTGAGAAAAGGGTCTAATTCAGGAACATCCATGGTATTGAGTCTCGTGAATCTTCTTCAGTCTGGAACCAGCCTCGGTCTTTCTTAATCCTCTATGATCTGGACCTTTGAAGAGAACAGATAAGTTATTCTTTTGTAGAATGTCCCTTGATTTTGGTTTGTCTGATATTTCCTTATGATCAGGTCAAGGCTATACATCTTTGGCAAGAAAACACACACAACCCCCCCCCCACTGCCATTGTGTCAGTTTTGATTCATAGTAACCCCAGATAGGGTTTCCAAGACTGTAAATCTTTAGGAAAGATAGCTTCATCTTTCTCCCATGGAACCGCCAACCTTGTGATTTGAACCACCAACCTTGTGATTAGCAGCCCAATGCCTAACCCGCAGTGCCACTAGGACTCTTTGAATACCCCAGAAATGGTGCTGTCTTCTCATTGCATCCTAACAGGTGACAGGTGACTTTTTACTTGTCCCATTATTGATGATGCTCCCTTTGGTCACGTTAGTAAGCTGGTCTCTATTAGGCTTCTCCACTGAAGATTTCTTCTTTGAAATCAAATGTTTCATAAGGAGGTAGTTTGAGACTAGGTAAATATCTCATCCCTCATCGCGTTTCCCATTTATTTATTTACATCAGTATAGACTCATGATTTCATTGCTGTTATTATTTGTTTAGGTACACAAGATTTCTGTGTCCGTTCCACATGTCCCCATCATTCTTTTTACTCTTCCTTATTCTCTGGTACAAAATACTCCAGACTCATCTTGTACGTTCTCTGCCCTAGACCTGAAATCAGCCATTTCTCCGAAGAGCTCAAGTTTCTTTGAGTGGAGAATGGTATTTAGAAACCAAGATTGAGTTGTTAGGTGTGCTCATTGTTATTGTCACTGTTCCCAGACCCTCTCAGTGGACAGTCATACACACATATACACATTTCTACCTATATTTGTTTCTAAAGTTAGCTATCTTTATTGAAAACCATGAGTTCACCCTGACAGATCCCATCTCAATCCAACTTCCAGAGTTAATTCTAATTTTATCTCTTCCCATATTTTTAACTGCTTTCTCCAGCAGTGAGAAACCTGGTTCTCATTGATTTTAATATATTTACTTATTTGGCCAATACCCCATATGTAACAATTTCTCGTTGCTGCCACCATCCTCTCTCAAGTAAGGATCCCCTTTTCATCCCACTCAAGCTCTGATACCTTGTGTCAGGCTGCCTTTCCCTGAGGATGCCTTCTCCAGTTCCTTGAGTTCTGCCCACTCACACTAGACCATCCCTATCCCATGCAGATACCGTCCTCAACCCATTTGACTCTGACACCGCTCTTGGGGCCACCATTGCTGATGCTTACCTTGCTTTGTCCAATCTAATTCGTTTTGGGGATTAAATTGTTTGAGAAGCGAAGGACATGGAATGAGATAGAAAGGGAGAGGAGAACAAGAGAGGGAAGAGAATGGAAGAAACCCACAAACCTTTTGCAAGCTGGCTTTAGCTCTGGGCCATCAGTCCTCCCTTCTGGTTTACTGTCCACTGGGACAGATACTCACACATTCAACAGATAGTTACTGAGTGTTTATTCAGAACCAAAGAGGAAAGAGGATTAAATGAACAATAAATAAAGGGTTGAAATACTATATGACCAGCAATCCCTCTACATGATATACATCCTTAAGACACAGGAGATGTTTCATGAAAAGATATACACATACTCATGTTCATCACAGCACTATTTAAAATAGCAAAAAGATGCATACAGCCTAAATGACCATCAATGGAAGAATGGATAAACAAATTTGGGTACATAGACACAATGGAATACTACACAACACTGAAGAAGAACGAGGAGTCTGAAAAGCACCTCACAACATGGATGAACCTGGAGGACATTATGCTAAGTGAAATTAATTAGTCACAAAAGGACAAACACTGTCTGAGGCCACAATTGTAAAAAGTTAAGAAAAGGTTATCTTGCTAAACGAAGCATTCTATCATGGCTACAAGGGGTGGGAGGGAAAGGAAAATTATTCACTGACTAGAGTGTGGTTGTGGTTGAGTCAGTTCTGACTCATAGAGACCCTGTATAGGGTTTCCAAGGCGATACATCTTCATGGGAGCAGAAAACCTCATCTTTCTCTCATGGAACACCTAGTGGACTCAAACTGCTAACCTTGTGGTTAACAGCCCAACTCATAATCCACTACCACCAGGGCTCCTATAAGACTAGAGGATTGTTGTTGTTATGTGCCGTGGAGTCGGTTGCAACTCATAGAGACCCTGTACAGGGTTTCCGAGGCGGTAAATCTTTACGGGAACAGAAAGCCTCATCTTTCTCCCGTGGGGCAGCTGATAGTTTCGAACTGCTGACCTTGTGGATCGCAGTCCAATTTGTAACCACTACGCTACCAAAGCTCCTTAAGACTAGAAGATAGACATAAGTAAATCGTTACGGGGAAATACTGCCAGACGCAGAGCAGTCGCCTCATCCTTTTGGACTGCTGAGCCACCATACTTTTACTATGTGTTTATAAACTTACCAGTACTGCCACCACCATCTTAAAATTAATTTGCAGTATCAGCTGGATCAGTGGAGTAACTTCTAGTAGTTGGAATTGACATATTGTGTGTGTGTGTGTGTGCGCGCGTGTGTGTGTGTTTGGAGGGGGGATGTTAACCCTGCAAGATTTCATCATTTTCCTGAATCAGCGCCACCCAGTGTTAATTGCATCCTGCAGAACTGAATCATCAAATCCCGGTTACTCAGGCTGCCTCTCCCTAATAGCATCAGTTGGGATAGATAAAGTAGGTCATGTTTACTATTTTGATTTGTTGTGTGTGTTTTGTTGTTTTTTTTTTTTATATTTTACCCTATAAACTCAGCCTTCCCATCTGTAGTATAGTAATTGAGCACTTCCACTAATTGTCACTGCGTCACTTCCAACTCATGGCAACCCTATGTGTGTCAGAATAGAACTGTGCTCCACTGAGTTTTCTATGGCGGAATTTTGGATGTAGATCACCAGACCTTTCTTCCAAAGCAACTCTGGGTGGATTCCAAACAATCTTTTGACCCTTAGTCAAACACATTAAATGATTAAATATTACTATGTTCGAAGTGAGTCCCGGTGTGGTGCTGTAAGATAAAGCATTGGACCACAAGGTTGGTTTGAACCACAAGATTGGCTGTTCAAACTCACCAACTACTCCTTGGAAACCCTATACAAGGTTGCTGAGAGTCGGAATTGACACAATGACACTTAACAACAACAACAATACTTAAAGTACAGAAATGTATTCTTTCACAGGTCTGGAAAATAGACGTCCAAAACTGGTATCCCTAAGCTGAAATGAATGTGGTGTTATGGCCATACTGTTTCTGGGGGCTCTGTAAGAGAATCTATTCCTTTTCTCTTCTAGCTTCTGGTGGCTTCCAGCATTCTTTGGTTTGTAATTGGATCACACAAATCTCTGCTCCTAGGATTACACTAACTTGTCTTCCTCTGCCCTCAAATCTTGCCTTTGCCTCTCTGTCTTCTGAGGATACATGTGATTGCATTCAAGGACAATCCAGGATACTCTCCCCATCTCAAGATTCTTAATTGAATTATATATTCCAGAACTGCTTCCCAAAGACGGCAATATTGTCGCTATTGTTTATTGCCTTTTGTTTGTTTGTTTGTTTATTGTGAATTCCAACTCATGACAACCCCATGTGTGCAGAGGGGAACAGCTCCGTAGGGTTTTCAAGGCTGTGACCTTTCAGAAGCAGGCTGCCAGCACAATCTTCTGACATACCTGTGGGTGGGTTCAAACCACCAACCTCTCAGCTAGGAGTCTACCACTTAACTATTGCTTCCATTGTTCAGCCTACTATCCTTCCCATCTCTGAGTATCAGTTTCCCCATCTGCATGATGGGGATGGTAATAACAATATCTCTCTAGACTGATGGAGTTTTCAGTGGGCTCATCCAAGTCAGGCTGTTGGCATGCTAGCTAACATAGTGCAGTTATTACGAATGGATCCTTGGGTTATTTCTACCCAGTCCTGGCAATTGTGGGGAAACTGATTCCAAGGATGCCACCTTTTCAACTGCCAGATTTTCAGCAGGATTAAATATGCCAAATGGGCTTTGTTGAGCCAACTCCTTTGGGTACTAAGAGCCACCATGCCAACCTGCCTTGCTGTTTCACGGGCCATCTGCAGCTTCTCCCTAATTAACACCAAGGCAACACCTGCCCCCAGGAAACAGTGCAGCACTCTGCAGTCAACTGTTTGCACATTTTTTCAGTTCCTGGATGAAAATAGTTGTTTGGTCACTTAAAAAGCATAGTGTAGATGAGATGTAGAAACTGCACATCATCCTAGTGCCCATGTGGGCAGCTGCAGAACAAGGGGGTGGGGGAGGCTGAGAGGACCCAACTTTTATAGAACCTGATGTGGCATCGACCTGAGTTGGTGTCACAACACGATGACCATCATCCTAAAAATGGAAAACATGAAAGTTGAAAGCCAACTGTTGTGAACTGAATTGTATCTTCCCAAAATATATACTGGAATCATAACTCCTAGGTGATTGTTAAGTGCCACTGAATTGATTTTGACTCATAGCAACCTTGTATAGGGTTTCTGAGGGGCAGCTGGTGAGTTTGAACCACCATCCTTTAGTCGAGTGCTCAGAGACAAAGTAGAAGGTCATCAAAAAAGAGGAAGAGTCGGGTCCCCTCAGAGCAAACCCCCTTCCAAGACTAAGACTCAATGGGAATACACACCCTGATTGGTGACCACGTTCATCACTGATAAGGGGAAGTGACGGAAAAACAGCAATGAAGCTGCAAGCTAAGCCCTACAACGTTCAATAGACTCCCGTGAACCCGGGTGGAGACCTGCTTGGCCAGCAGTGTGGCAAGACCTGGGGACTCTTGGGCCCAGAGTCAGTGACACAGCCACAGAGGACTAGAGTGGAGAATGAAGCATCCAGCTGATAAGAAGAGAGGGCATATGCACAAGAACACCCACACTTGCAGATAATACCCACTTGACCTGGCTTCAATGGCTGGATAATCAGAGCTCAACCAGAAGAAGAAAGAAGAGGAAAAAAAGAGTAATCTGATACAGTTTGATGAACTTGACCTACACCTATGGATGCAGTAGCTGAAAAGAGGGAACTAATCTTTATAGTGAGGATCATTCCCACCCCCTCCATACACAGAGTAGACAGGGATGGGCAACTTGGACATTGGCTACCCAAAGTGGGGGGGCTACAAAGGCAAGAAGTGACTGGCTTATAAGCTTTCAAGAGAGAACCTAGATCCAGAGGGCTTGGAGGAAGGTAGAATCTCCACTGAGTAGTATCCAATCTTTCTAGGTGGGGCTGATGAAAGGAAATGCAGATAGGTCTCTTGTGAAACAATAGTGAATAATTGTTATCAGGACTGCTTGTGAGGGTTAGAAATATAAAGGTAGACATTTTGTAGCAAGAAGGGGAGTGATTAACTTTTCAGTCTAGGAGCGCAGGTCCCTGGGACCATCAAGGGAGAAGAGCAGAGAGCGGGATCCTACCCAGAGAAGCAATGATGCCAGAGATGGAGGCAGAGACAATGACGTGGAGAGATGGAGCAGCTGGGGACTTGAGATCCAGAGAGGGGTTGTAACCATGGCAATGAAACAATATACGATAGGATGAATATAAAACTAATGTTCTCCCATGTAAACTATCACATAATTCACAATAAAACATTAAAAAAGAAGAAAAAGAGGAAGACCCTCAATGAGATGGATGGACAGGGTGGTTACAACAATGGGCTCAAACATAGCAACGATTATGAGGAGGGCGCAGGACCAGACAGTGTTGCATTTTGTAACACACAGGGTCTTTATGGAACTGACTGGATGGTACCTAACAACAACATACCTATGGATGTAATCCCATCAGGAAAAATCCAGATTTCTCTTTATGTTCATGAGGCCATGTCAGTGTAGGGTGTGATGTCAACCTAATCACTGCTGAGTTATCAAAGAAACAGAATAGACTCAGAGAAGAACAAATGCGGAGGGCGTACCAGGGCTATAATAACTGAGATGGAGTCCCCCCAGAGCTGACACAGACAGAACCCTCCCTTAGAGCTGGTGCCCTGAAGTCAGACTGTGAGAAAATACATTCCTATCAGGAAAACTTGATGCATTTGAGCTATGGTGTTGAAGAAGGGCATTGAAAATACCATGGACTGGTAGAAGAACAAACAGATCTGTGTTGAAAGAAGTACAGCCAGAGTGCTCCTGAGAAACCAGAATGGCGAAACTCCGTCTCCCATATTTCAGACATAGTATCAGGAGGGACCAGTCCCTGGAGAAGGACATCATGCTTGGTAAAGTGAAGGGTCAGAGAAGAAAAGGAAGACCAACTAAATAGCTCCTAACGTCATCAATAACAAATAACACTCTTTAAGCTACCACGTGTGATATTTCTGTTACACGAACACAAGGGATCTAAGATACCAATTTTTTTTTTTTTTTAATCCAATGTAGTTCCTCGGTCATTTCTTGAGTATCTCCCTCAGACCAGGCTATGTTAGGCAATGTGGGCTCCATCATAGTATCTCCTTCAAAGTATTGAGAATATTCAATGAGCTTGAATATTTAAGGCTCTACCTGCGACATAGGTGGGCACTAGATATGATTCCCATGAGGATGCTGAAGATGAGGAAGTTGATGCTTATAGAAATACCCTCCTCAGCTCTCAGAAGCTCTAGGTGAAAGGGAATCTGAAACCAGAAAGCACCCAAGTGACTGGAGTTCTCACCCTACCTCTGCCATCAACCTGTTCCAAAGGCCAGTTTCCTTCTGTCTCCCCACCTGTTGAATGAGTGGGTTGGGCAAGATTACTTAGGATTATTTCTCAGCGCTCTCCTTCCCCCACAATTATCCCATTGGTGGCCTTGGAGGCTGTGTCCCCTCCCTTACTGGCCTCAACAACCATCTCTTCATTCTGAGGAGGGTGGAGTTAGGCAACACCTACAGGACTTTTATCAGAGAAGAAAAATTCCTGGCATTCAATAGAAGAATCAGGGAACATCCCAGAAACTGCTCAACAGGGATTGCACTTAATTTTAAGAAACTGGTTACTGTCCAGTTTCTGTGACAACACTCTCTGGCAGAGGCACATTACCACAGCTCATTCCCTGACACCCCTAACTGCAGGCCAGGGCATTTAGGGTAGGGCCTGCTGGCCATATTATCCTTTATTCACTACATAGGTTTTTGTTTGTTTTTTGTTTTTCCTCTTTCCTTTTTCAAATAATTCTACTACCATTAACATAAACTCAAAGTACCTTAAGCAAAAACTCCCTTTTCCCTTCTCTGCTACCACTGGTAACCACTAATAATCTTTGGTCTCTATATTTTCTTATTTCTTTTCCCTCTCTCCCTTTTCTTATGTTTTTACAGTAATGATCTCATCCAACATTTGTCCTTGTATAAGTGAGGTTATATACTATTTGTCCTTCTGTACATGCCTGTTTCCTTCAGCATGAGGATTTCTAAGTTCATCCCTGTTGTGGTATGCATGAGGACCCTCATTTCATTATGTGTTTATATTACATTTTGCTTATTCATTCATCTGTTGATGGACAAAACCAAACCCATTGCTGTCAAGTCAGTGCTGACTCATGGCAACCGTATAGAACAGAATCAAGCTATGCTCTAGGGTTTCTCCTGCCATAAGTCTAGAAGCTGACTGCTGCACCTTTCTACCACAGAACAGCTGGGAGGTAGAACTGGTGATCTCTTGGTTACCTGTTAAGCTGTTAAACCACTGTGTCACCTTGTTGATGGACATTTACTAAATATTTTTAAGCTCTGGTAGCATGTTGTTGTTGTTAAGTGCCATCGAGTCGGAACTGACTCCACAGCACATAACAACAACAACAACAACACTGTATACCATGAAGTCTTGGTGTGGTACCATAGGATAAGCACTCGACCTCGATGTCACTTTGAACTGCAAGATCAGCATATCACCTCACCAGCTGCTCCTCAGAATTCCTATACAGGGTCGCTATAAGTCAGAACTGACTCGATGGCACTTAACAACAACACTCTACATGAGGAAGTCCCAGTGTGGCACTGTAGGATAAGCACTGGACCACAAGGTTGGTTTGAACCACAAGGTTGGCTGTTCAAACTCACCAGCTGCTCCTTGGATACCCTAACTGGGGTTGCTATAAGTTGGAACCGACTCCATGGCACTTAACAACAAAAAGTCTTTACCAGAGAACCCTGATGCAGTGCTGTAGGGTAAGCACTGGACTGCTAACCACAATATCAGTGGTTCAAACCCATCTTCTGCTCCTTGGAAACCCTATGCAGGGTTGCTGTTAGTCAGAACCGACTCCATAGCACTTAACAACAATAGCGACTTTATACCAATCAATACGACAGAGGCTGGGATGCGCAGCCCATCACCAGCAGGGGGCATAGGTCAACCAGACTTGGCTTATTCAGAACTGACTCCCAGAAGTACATAGAAATGGGTAGATCCCCTAACCCAGTTAGGCATCAACTTGAACAAGGAAGTTGAAGGAATGGCTATTAAATAATCAGCCAGCAGTGTCTGCTACTGTGAGCAAATCCATAAATACCTCCTAAAGCCTTCTTTCAGTAGAACAGGAAATGAAACCAGCGCTTACTGAGGCAGGGAGTCCCTGAGAGGTGCGAATGGTTAATACACTTGGCTGCTGACTTAAAGGCTGGAGGTTTTGGAAGGAAAACCTGGTGTGATGGATTCAATTATATACCCTAGCCTCTGTGCCATTTAGTGGAGTCCTGGTATGGTGCTGCAGGGTAATGCACTGGACCGCAAAGTCGGTTTCAATCACGAAGTGAGCGGTTCAAACTCACCAGCTGCTCCTCCAAAACACAGGGTTACTGTGAGTCAGAACTGACTTGAAGGCACTTAACAAAAACAACAACATGCCATTTAGTAATGGACTGTCTTTGTTATGTTAATTTAGTCAGATTTGTATATCTTGAGAATGGCTTTTGCTGATTTGTTGTTGTTGTTATTGTTAAGTGTCCTAACTGCAAGCTAGGGCATTTAGGGTAGGGACCCATTGACCATACTATCCTTCATTCATTAAATACATAGTTTATTTCCTCTAATCTTTTTTTTTTTTTTTTCCTTATATAGTCTGTTGTTGTTGTTGTTGTTATGTGCCGTGGAATCGGTTCTGACTCACAGTGACACTGTACAGGGTTTCCAAGGATGTAAATCTTTATGGGAGCAGAAACCTCATCATTCTCCTGCGGAATAGCTGGTAGTTTTGAACTGCTGACCCTGAGGTTAGCAGCCCGATTCGTAACCACTACGCTACCAGAACTCCTTTATACATATTCTATCATTACCTAAATACCTAAATATAGATTTCTTTTCTTTTCTTTCTTTCTATTTTTTTTTTTTTATGTACACAAAAACCCTCAGAAATATACTATCATTCCTGGCTGCCAGCACAGTCTTTCTTTCCATGAGTCTGGAGTCTTCAGCTGCTCTCTCTCTCCATGTCTCCACCTCTGCCTCCATCTCTGGTGTCATTGCTTCTCTGGATAGGGTTCCACATGCCACTCATGCTCTTCTCCTTTGATGGTCCTATGGTCCTCTGTCCTGGAATGTAAAATTAACTACTCCCCCTTTTATATTACAAAACTTCTACCTTTACAGTTGTGACAATTGCAATTAGTCATGATAACAATTATTCACTACTGAATCATAAGAATCCTATCCCCATCTCCTTTCACTAGACCCATCTAGACAAGATGAAAACTATTCAGTGGGGATTCTAACTTCCTCCATACACTCTGAAACTAATCTCCCTCTTGAAAACTTGAAAGTCACTTTGTGCCTTTATAGCCACCCCCATTTTAGGTAGCCAAAGTCTAAGTTGCCTGTCTCTGTCAACCCTGTATACTAAGGGGAAAGGCTTGATCCTTGATGTGAAGACTTCAGTCTTGGTTAGTCCTCTATCCCTGGTAGCATAGTGGTAACCTCGAGGTCAGCAGTTTGAAACTGTTAGCCCTTCCTCAGGAGAAAGATGAGGCTGTCTGTTCCTGTAAAGATTTACAACCTTGGAAGCCCTATACATGGCTGCTAGGGAACCGACTCCACTGCATACCACCACCATCCTTTTTCAAATAATTCCACTACCATTAACATAAACACATTGTGCTCTAAAAAAACACCCTGTTCTCTCCTCTGCTATCCCTTGTTGTTGTGATGTGCCGTGGAGTTGGTTCCGACTCATAGCGACCCTGTACAGGGTTTCCGAGGCTGTAAATCTTTATGGGAGCAGATCTTTCTCTCGTGGAACAGCTGGTAGTTTCAAATTGCTGACTGTGAGATTAGCAGCCCGATTCGTAACCACTATGCTACCAAAACTCCTTTAGTAACAACTACTAATCTTTGGTCTCTATATTTTCTTAGTTCTCTCCCTCCCCTCTCCTTTCTTACGTTTTTACAATAATGGTCTTATATCTTGTTTGTCCTTTTATTTTCTTATATAAGTAAGATTATACACTATTTGTCCTTTTCTAAGTGCCTTATTTCACTCAGCATAAGAGTTTCTAGGTTCATGCCAACAACCCTGGATAGGGTTTCTGAAGAGAGGCTGGTAAGTTTGCATCATTGACCCTGAATTTCAAATGTCCATGAAGTTCCGTGCTTATCCTACAATGCCACACCAGGACTCTTTTTGCAATATAAAACAAATTAAACAAGCAAGCAGAGAGGGTCAAGGATAGATAACAGGACACATGAAGACCACTAAGGAAGCCAAGTAATGAAGATCTCCCTCTCAAAAGTCAATAACACAGAGAAAGCCTTCTCCTGGATCTGGCATCCTGAATTCTGACTTCTAGCTTCCTAAACTGTGAGAAAATAAATCTGTTTGTTAAAGCCAGCCCCTTGTGGTATTTATGTTACAACAATACTAGAGAACTAAGATACCTGGTGATCTAGTTCTTCCAAAAAGTCAGCCACTGAAAACCCCATGGATTGCTGGGTCATACACTCACTATTTGTATTTCCAACTTATTAAGAACTTTTTGAGAAAGTTTCCACAATTTCCACAGTGATTGCAACATTTTATCGTCCTACCTGCAGCATAGGAAGATCTCCTTTACTTGGTATATACATTCAAGAAATGAGCACACCTCCATGTTCATTGCAGCTCTATTCACACTAGCAAAAAGATAGAGACGGACAAAATTCTCAATAGACTAGCTAAACCAACTTTGGCACATACACACAATAGAATGCTATGCAATGCTGAAGATGCATAGATGAGCCTGGAGGATGTAATGCTGAATGAAATTAGTAAATCATGAAAGGACAAATACTGTATGATAACACTGTTACGGCATGGTAGGATAAAGCAGTGAAACTGCAAGATCATTTTGAACCACAAGGTTGGTGGTTCAAACTCACCATCTGTTCCTTGGAAACTCTATACAAGGTTGCTGTGAGTTGGAAACGACTCAATAGCGCTTAACAACAATAACAACACTATTATAAAAAGTTAGAAAAGGAAACAGAGGGAATAGAAGCAAATACTATTGAATGATGATGCATGTAAGGGATTGTAATCATTGCAATGAAACGAAATACAATAGGATGAGTGTAAAACCAATGTTCTCCCATGTAAACTATCACTCAATTCACAATAAAAGAAATTTTTGTTAAAAAAGTTAGAAACGCTTTTCTTACTAAATGAACCCTTTTATGATGGTTATCAGGGACTCATGGCGTGGCACTGTAGGATAAGCATTCAACTGCAAAGTCAGTTTGAATTGCATGGTCAGCAGTTCAAACTCACCAGCTGCTCCTCAGAAACCCTATATAGGGTCACTATGAGTCAGAACTGACTTGATGTCACTTAACCACAACAATGATGATTATCAGGGAGTGAAGGGAAAGGAAAACTATTCACTGGCTAGAGGGTTGTTCTTGTTAAGTGCCGTCAAGTAGTTTCTGACCCATAGTGACCCTATGTAAGGTTTCCAAAGAGAGGCTGGTGAGTTTAAACCACCGACCTTGTAGTTCAAACGACTTTGCGGTCAGGTGCACTAACCCACAGTGCCACACCAGGGCTAGAGGGTAGACACATGTTAACATGGGTGGCAGTGAAGGCAATATACAGTAAGAGGGAGATTGGCAGAGGAAAGATGAAGGTAGCGGAAGACACAGGGAGGAATGTAAGAATTGCAGTGAATAGAGGTAAGTAAATACTGTTAACTAACTGATGGTACATGGAGGGGATTGCAATCATTGTAATGAAACTAAGTGTATGATTTGTTGAATGTGGGGCGATGAGCTGCTCTGTAAACCTTCACTCAATAAAGGATACACACAGGTCAGCATGAGTCTGAACCAACCCTAGCCCAGCCCTACCAGCCCCACCGTTTTTACTGAGTGACCTTTTACACTTTGGTCTTCTGCATCTATAGATTGCTTACTATTCCTGCTGCTACTATTAGTAAAACACAGGATTGGGTCTCTGGGACGCCACCCTGTCCCCCCAGAATCTTGGAGCATACTCTATCTAATTTTGCATGTTGTCTTCAGGGAAGTTGGGGAGCCCAGCCCATGTTGAAAAGAGCCATCATAGTTGATGTTGAAAGGCTGTGAAAACCCAGCATGAATAAACCTGCCTGGCAATGCCACCTGCTAATTAAGTGTGTGGCTTCCAGCATTGTCACATGGAAGCTAGTGGAGAGTTGATCCCATGTGCTCCCATCTCCCCCATTCCAGGGGTCTCATCTCATACTAGGACATCCTAAAGCAGTCTGAGGGCAGTAGCCCCACATAGTTGTGAGATGTGGACAGTATCCACTCCGACCACGCCCTGCCTGGTCCTCCCCTTTCAGCCATAGTCCTCTTGGCTTGTTCATACTGATGGACTCTTTATGTGGCCTGCAAGGTTCCCCTTTGCAGGTCTCACCAACTTCACCTGCAATGGACAATGGTGGCTACCAACCAAAAACTAAACTTGATTCTGACTTATAGTGACCCTATGTAGGGTTTCTGAGAGTTCTTTACAAGAACAAACAGGCTCATTTTCTCCAGCAGAATGGCTAGTGGACTTGAACTGCTGACCTCGAAGTTCAGTGCTTATCCTACAGCACTGCCAGTGCTTGTTCATGGTGATTACAAGTTCCTGAGGGTGGGGGGAAGATGGACCAGGGACTCATAACTTCTGGGGGTTGGGATCAATCTTGCCACCTATCCTTGCTGTGTGCCCTTGGGAGAGTTGCTTCGCCTCTCTGAGAATCAGTTTCGTCATCTGCAAAATGAAGGCAGCAACATTCATTTCAAGAGTCGGAGGGAGGCTTCCACAAGGTAATACATCTAAAAGCATCTGGCACATGGCAGGTATTCAAGACAATGTGCTTTGCTTTCTCTCATCATTTCCTTTTTCTTTTGGAGAATGATGAGAAGGAACTCAACATTGGGGATCTACTCATTCATTTGTAACAATAGAAGGTTATCAATACTCTGCATCTCAACTGTTGAGATGCAAAAAAAGTGAAGAAAATCAAAGATGTATGGAAACAATTGAGACTTCTGCAACATATGAGACACCAAATGAAAAGACACAGATGAAAATTCTGGATCCCTAAGCTTGAGAGGAAAGTTTAGAGACGTGGATTGTGTGCTTGCTGGGAGGAGAAACAGAGCCTGCCAGATATGACGCAAGAATCTCGAACTTTTGTGAGCAGCTTTGGCGACAGAAGGTAGACTGGCAGAGCAGGTTCACACAGGCAACGGGAAAAGTGCAATTCATTTTTCCTCATGGTCCCCTGTTGGTTAGCTCCTACCCTCATCCATCCCTTGCTCAGACCCTGCTTAAGTCACAATAAATTTTTCTTTGTTTTTACTTTTAAGACGCACAGAAACAATAGTTCCAAGGACTAATGGATTATGGGAACCCAGTCTCCAGGATCATGAGACAAGAACTAGATGGTGCCTGGCTAGCACTACCAATTGCTCTGAAAGGGATCACAATAGGAGGTCCAGGATAAAGTGAGAGGAAAATGTGGAACAAAACTCAAAATTATAAAAAAGACCAGGCTTACTCAGGCATGGAGACAGAGATGATGGCGTGGACAGATGAAATGGTTGGGGACACAGGACGCAGGGAGGGAGAGGAGCTGTTTGCTGACAGCTGGGGCGGGGTGGGCCTGTGGGGTGTATCCTTTGGTTATTTGTTGATGCATGGAAGGGACTGTAATCATTGCAATGAAATGTAATACGATAGGGTGAATGTAAAGCTGAAGTGGGACAGAGACAAATAATGATGTATGCACAACCCTGGAACAACAGGGCTCTGGGATACAGAGATTGAAACATGATTGGAATGGGGAAAAGGGGGGAAACAATGTTAAGATGTTTGGCTGTCTTTTAAATCTTGGTTTCCATGGCATACCACTATAAAATAGACACTAGAGGGGGACAGAAAAGAATAGCCAGAAATATTACATAGAAAGCTTGTAAGTCTGTCTTCTGCCTATAACTGATTGGAATACCTAAAATGGGCTACAACGTGCCCAGTGAAGGAGGCTTCCTGTGGAGCCTCTGCATTACACAAGACCATAGGTGGAATCCTGAATAGCATCCAGAATCTTCTGAGGGGAAATTTCCACTTGAAAGGACAAGCAGACCAACCTGGAGTGGCCGGAAGAACAGAAGATACTTCTTGAAAGAAAGACTGACAGGAAAAATATAAAACAATACAGGCAGATCGACTGATTACTGCAAGAACAAACAAGTGGCTCACCCAGGAGACTTCAAGGCAAGTGGTCGGGTCCCCTCAGGGCAAACCTCTTTCCTAAGACTAAGAACCAATGGAAATACACGCTCTGATTGGTGACCACGCTGGTCCCCGATAAGGGGAAGTGAGGGAAAAACAGCAATGAAGCTGCAAGCTAAGCCCTAACATTCAATAGACTCTTGTGAGCCTGGGTGGAGACCTGGTTGGCCAGCAGTGTGGCAAGACCTGGGGAGTCTTGGGTCCAGAGTCAGTGACATAGCCACAGAGGACTAGAGTGGAGAGTGAAGCGTCCAGCTGATAAGAAGAGAGGGCACATGCATAAGAACACCCACACATGCAGATAATACCCACTTGACCTGGCTTCAATGGCTGGATGATCAGAGTCAAATAAAAGAAGAAAGAAGAGGAAACAAAGAGTAATCTGATATAATTTTATGAACTTGACCTACACCCCTGGAAGCAGTAGCTGAAAAGAGGGAACAAATCTTTACAGCAAGAATCATTCCCACCCCCTCCATACACAGAGTAGACAGGGATGGGCAACTTGGACACTGGCTACCCAGGGGCTACAGAGGCAAGAAGTTACTGGCTTACAAGCTTTCAAGAGGGAATCTAGATCCAGAGGGCATGGAGCAAGGTAGAATCTCCACTGAGTTGTATCCAATCTGTCTAGGTGGGGCTGAGAAAAGGAGATGCGGATAGGTCTCTTGAGATACAATGGTGAATAAATGTTATCAGGACTGATTGTAAGGGCTGGAAACGTAAAGGTTCTGTAGCAAAAGGAGGGGAGGGATTAATTTTGCAGTCTAAGAGCGGAGGTCCTGGGACCATCAAAGGAGAAGAGCGGAGAACAGAACCCTACCCAGAGAAGCAGTGATGCCAGGGATGGAGGCAGAGATGATGACGTGGAGAGAAGATGGAGCAGCTGGAGACTTTGGACCCCGAGAGGGAGAGGGGGCTGTGTGCTGACAACTGGGGGGGCAGGCTTGCGGGGTATACCCTGTGGTTGGTGGATGATGCATGGAGGGGATTGTAACCATGGCAAGGAAATGATATACAATGGTATCAATGTGAAGCTAATGTTCTCCCATGTAAACTATCACATAATTCACAATAATGCATTAAAAAAAAAAGACCAGGCTTACTGGTCAGGTGACTAATAGAACTAATAGAACTCCTGAGAGTATGGCCCTATCCACCCTTTAGGTCTGAACTGAACTCATTCCCATGGCTCAATTGTCAGCCAAGTAATAACACAGATCTAGAAGGAGCTCTGGTAGCGTAGTGGTTATGAATCGGGCTGCGAACTGCAAGGTCAGCAGTTCAAAACTACCAGCTGCTCCTCAGAGAAAGATGAGGCGTTCTGCTCCCGTAAAGATTTACAGCCTCAGAAATCATGTACAGGGTGACTATGAGTCAGAACCGACTCCATGGCACAGAGCCACCACCATAAGGTGAACAATAACACCAGGGAGGTCCACACACCTTAAAATAATCATTTGAGATCAAAATGGCAGCATTTACCCAAGGACAAAGTTCAGAAGACAGAAAGGGTTAAAAAGGAAAAATGAAAATGGGAAAGAGGGAGGAAGTGGGGTGTGGTGTTACATGGTGGGGATTCTAATCAATGATATGAAACAGTGTGTATGAAATGTTGCATGGAAAACTGATTTGTTCTGTAAACTCCTCCAAATAACAATAAAAAGTAAAACCAAACCAAACCAAACCAAAAAAGTACTCTGCATCTACTTCCGCCATGGGTTCTCTGCCCTGGTTGCACACCAAGCACACAGCTTGGAAAAGTTGATGCCTGGGTTCCACTTCCACTGGGTGATTTGTTGGGGGTTTGGTCTGGTCATCTGGATGTTTAAGAACTTTTCAGATGATTCTCATACGTGGCCAGATGGCTCATATTCTCCCTTATCCTATCCCCTTGATTTCCTACCATCCTGGCCTACATTCCTCTAAGGCTTAGTGAACGATTCCCCCCTCTGTTAACACTGTGGGATAAAGCACTGGACCGCAAGGTCGGTTTGAACCACAAGGTCAGTGGTTCAAACTCACCAAACGCTCCTCGGAAACCCTATACATTGTCGATATAGTCGGAACCGACTCAACGGAGCGAAAATCAACAAATTATTCCTTATTTTAAGGCCTGGTGATGTGACGTTTAACCCATCAGTAGCTCCATGGAAAGAAGAAGTTCCATAAAGATTTCAACCTTGGGAACCTTATGGGGCAGTTGTACTTTGTCTTACAGTGTCGTCATGGGTCGGAATCTACTTGGAAATGAATGGATCAATGGATTTATTTTTCTTTTCTGTCTTTTTTTTTTGAGTAACATTTGCTATTGTTGACCGTTCTTCTACCAGCAGACGGCGCCAGAGAAAACTGACTCCTTTCTTTCGCGCTCAGCTTCGCGCTGGAGGCGGCTTGGCCCTTGTGACGTTCCGTCGCGTTTCCAGAACAACGAATCGTGAAACGGCTGGCGTCAGTGCTGCGTGCCTTGCAAGGGGATTGTCCGGCTTGCAGTATTTTGGGCTGTGAGTCTGTTGGCAAGCTCCAGGAACCAAAGAAACGTGAGTCAGGAAGCTAGACCCGTCCGGGATCCGGCCCGACTCTGGCAGGAACCGGCGTGGGTCTGGGGAAATGAGTACTGGGTGCTCGGCTGATCCAGGACTGCTAGGTTTCTTGACTCTTTGATACAAAGATGTATTTACTGGCGACTTAAAGGGCAAGGAAATATGTCAGGTCTGCCAGATTTTCAAGACAGAGGCTGCAGGCTCACACTGACCCACAGGCACAGATTATGCTCCCCCAGTCCCAGGAGGAATCTGAGATGACAGACATTTTTGGTTGGTCCCAGGCCTACTGGCATATTCATATATGTTGGGATGACCTGGGGTACCTTGCACATCTTGCATTCCAGGGCCCCTGTAGGCCAGGAAGAAAGCTGTGCAGACCAGAGTGAGCCTACTCTACTTTCTGGTCCCATCTGCGCTTCCAGGCTGCCCTGTGACTTCCAGCAAGTCGGCCTTTCTCTGGGTCTCAGTTTCTTCTGTAAGACTAGGGATCTGCCCAGAACACTTTCAGCTGCAACACCTGGATTGGGGACTGCCAGGGTATGTGGGTTCTAACAGGCAGCCTGAGTTCTAGACTCATACGGATGTGAATTAGAATCCCTTGTCTTTTATTTTCCCTCTTTCCTGGCTGTGTGTTCCTGGACAAGTCATTTCACCCCTTGGGATTTATGTTTCCCCATCTACCACATAATGGGGGTTGTTATGTTTCTTAAATGATTGTCTCTATTACTTTATGCAGAGTGTAAAAATCCCCAATGTATTTGATCCAGCGCTACTAGGAGTGGCTTGCTGTCTCTGCCCTCTATGCCTGGTCCACAGCCAGTGCAGCCCAAGTCAATTTAAGTCAGCAATTAGCAATACTGATAGCAAATCATTTTTTAAATGCCTATTGAGTCCTGGTCTGGCGCTGTAGAATAAAGCATTGGATCACAAGGTCGGTGGTTCAGATTCACCAGCCACTCCTTGGAAACCCTATACAGGGTCACTATGAGTTGGAATCGACTGACAGCACTTAACAACAAATGGCTGTGCCCCATTCTAAGGTTTTCTGATTTAATTGGTCTAATATATTTTTAAAAAGGAGCTCTGGCAGTGTAATGGTTACGAATCAGGCTGCAAGCCGCAAGGTCATCAGTTTGAAACTACCAGCGGTTCCGCGGGAGAAAGATGAGGCGGTCTGCTCCTGTAAAGACTTACAGCCTCGGAAACCCTGTGTAGGGTCGCTATGAGTCGGAACCGACTCCACGGCACACAACAACAACAACAATATACTTTTAAAGCTCCACCAGGCAATTCCAATTTGCACCCAAGGCTGAGGGCTACTGATGCAGCTGAGATTAGGAGGGTTTCTGGGGTTTGCAGTCTACTCACATTCCTGCCACTTCTGTACTCCTCAGATGGCGCTGCCTTCCTCCTGGTGCAACCGGCGGTTCCTGGGTCAGCAGTTAGCTCGTCAGCGAGAGCAGGCGGCCCGGCTTCGGCAACAGTGGGACCAGAACAGCCGCTACTTCCAACTGTCTGACATCTGCACCTCGAAACAGGCAGAGTGGAGCTCCAAGACCTCCTACCAGCGGAGGTAATTGTGTGGGGACCACCATGGGATGGGGTTGGGGTGTGGCATTAAACCCTTGGGGAGTGTGCCTTGGCTTGGCAGCGTATCTTCTAATGCGATTTGCTGGACAGTACGGATTTCCTGTATGGTGGTGAGGTTTTTTCCAACTGAAAAAAAAAAAAAGTGAAGTAATACTTAATGTTTAATTATTTAATTAGTTTAAAAAAGTAATGTTTAATTCACATGAAACAAAAATAAAACAATACAGAAGTAGAACTTAGAAGTCTTCTTGTAAGCCCTCGTTTCCATATGTTAGTAGAAATAGTATTAACACACACACATACATAAGCCCATTTTTATAGAAATATATGTAAAAACACAGAAATTAAAAGTACAGGCTTTGGAGTCAGACAGATATGAACGGAAATCCTGTCACTTGCTACCTGAATGAGGCTCAGTTTTTTTCATCACTAAAGTAAGGCTAAAATAGAACCTACTTTGTAATACTTGTGTGATAGTTCATATAACATTATTCATGTAAATATGTACACACATACATATACATAAACTAGTTTCCATTGAGTTGACTCTGACCCCATGTGTGTCAAGAATAGAACTGTGCTCCACAGGGTTTTCATTGGATACGTTGTTCAGAAGTACATTGCCAGGCCTTTCTTCCGAAGTACCTCTGGACATACTCGACCCTCCAACCTTTTGGCTATTAGACAAATGCATTAGCCTATTGTGCCACCCAAGGACTTCATATATATGTATATAAATACACATGATACACATTTTTATGCACATACATATATACATACATGCATACATACATGTACAGCTGGAGAAGTATATCATGTTTGGTAAGATGGAGGGTCAGAGAAAAAGAGGAAGACCCCTAGCGAGATGGATTGGCCAAGTGGCATCATCAGTGGGCTCGAGCATGGCAACAATTGTGAGGTTGGCCCAGGATCAAGCAGTGTTTTGTTCTGTTGTGCGTAAGGTCGCTATGAGTCGGTTCTGCCTCAGTGGCATCTAACAACAATGACACATACATAACACATGTATATCTTAGTCCCTGGCCCCTGTAATTAGCTGTTACTGTTATCACATGTATTAACCCACGGCTATCACGTTGATTCCAATTCATAGTCACTATAGGATAGAGTAGAACAAGTACTTCACAGCGTTTCAGAGACTCTAAAACTTTTTTTTTTTAATTTTTAACTTTTATAGTGAATTGAGTGAAGGTTTACAGAGCAGATCACCAATTTTACACTCAACAAGTCATACACTTTGTTTCATCTCCATAATTGCAATTCCCTCCATGAAACCGAATCTTTACGGGACCAGCCAGCCTCATCATTCTCCCACATGTAAACAGAAACCCGCTATATATTTGTGTTGCCCATGTTATATCTGCCGCAGCCTCTTACCCACACAGCAGCACAGAGCGGTCCACCCTGTCTGTAGTGCTGTTGGATGACTGTGTCTCCTTTTCACCCAGCATGCACGCCTACCAGCGGGAGAAGCTAAAGGAGGAGAAGAGGCGGAGTCTGGAGGCTAGACGCGAGCGGCTCCGGCAGCTTGTGCTGGAGGAGCAGGACCTGCTGGCTCAGGAGCTCAGGGATCTGAGGCTGAGCATGAACTTGCGGGAAAGAAAAATCCAGGAGCGGCACAGGGACCTGAAATCGGCCCAAGAAGAGGAGAGGAAACTGGTAAGTTCTCACAGGCCTTTCGTAGGAGGTGCAGGTGGGTCACTCACAGGCACTCGGGTCTGAGGCAGCCAGGAGAGCTTGAACTCTAAGGCCTTTATCACGGGGAGTATGTTTTGCATTAAGGAGTCCACTCTATTATCTTTGGTCTCTTGAATAATTTACATCTGAATTCATTCTCTTTATTTTAGTTCTGTGGTTCCATAAAAGTTTTGTTCTGGAATAGTTTCCCTTCTAGAGTAGCTGGTGAAATGGAAAGCCCTAATCTGTGTTTTTAGCCTGCTCTATAGTCTCACCCTGGGTGGTATAAATAATTAGCACAAGCTCAGAAGCTAACTCAAAGGTTGAAGGTTCAAGTTCACCAAGAGGTACCGCAAAAGAAAGGTCTGGTGATCTACTTCTAGAAAAAAGCCTCTGAAAGCCCTGCAGATCATAGTTTTACTGTCAGCATTGTCTCAAGAGCAGTTTCTGTTTTGAACAGGTTATGAAACCCCTTTGGTATGACCTGTCTGTAACTCAGACTCTGGGCCCCTTCTCTCAGCCCTGGGAGAGTCCTTAGCTGTCTGGCTCGCAGAGCCGTGGGGGCCAGGCCAGGTACCATGCGCACCTGTGGGTAAGGAGCTCTTCAGCCTGCTTCGCTGAGCAGGTATCGAGATGTGAATGAATTTGAAAGATGGCATCCAGTTTCCCCTTTCTGTGTTTTCTTGACAGATAGCCGAGCAGCTTTTATATGAACACTGGAGAAAGAACCACCCCAAACTCCGAGAGGTGAAAACCAGGGAGCTCTTCCATTGATTTGCCCAAGTGGAGGAAATCAGGTTTCCAGACCATTTCACATGCGCATCGTGTGCGGAGTTGAACCAGCACCGTGCAGAGGAGCTGGGGCTGCCTGCACCGAGTGGTCAATTGTCATTTCACACAATTGTTGAGCATTTCCTACAGATGGTCCCAGCCCTTAAGGAGAGCAAGATGCTGGGTACTGGACCGGTCTGGGGAGCTGGGGTCTGGGGGTAGTGCCTCCAACTCAGAAAAGAGGGACTAGGGTTTGGAAGAACAGGGGCCATTAACTCAAAGGTTGTTCTAGAAAAAGGCAACCATGTTGGCAACCAGGATGGTGTTTGAAATTGTATTTCCGTTTCACTGACTGCTGACTTGAAGAAATTTCCGGTAGCCTGTTCCGTTGGTTTTCTATTTCCAATTACTGTCAGCATTCAGGCCATGTATGTTGGGGCCAACCTGCATGTCCTTAAACCTGGCCACTCTGAGTCTTCACAAAGCGTCAGTGGTGGCACTCGGGGAATTAATACTTTCACCCTCTCATCCTTAGATTGAATTGGACCTTCACCAGAAACATGTGATCAATTGCTGGGAAACACAGAGAGAAGAAAAGAAACAGGTATGGTATAAACAACTTGGAAACGGTCTCTTGTGTTGCAGTGTGAGGCTACCTCCATTTTTTTGTATTTACTTCTTGTTTTCAATGCTAAGGATTCCAAGCGAGGAACAGACTGTTTCCCAGTTTAGTAAATACACGTTAAAACTTGAAGATTGGCTTTTATAGGTAGTAGGATCATATGAGATTGTTGCTAGGAGCAGAACCAGACCAGGATTGACAGGCCTTCATAAGGGCTTCTAGAAGGACATCTGTGCCACTGGCCAATTCTCCTGATGTAATTACATCCTAAACTCTCAATCTTGGCTTCAGTGGCACCTCATCCTCTCATCTGTTGAACCCAGCTCATTTGGTAAACATTTGGTTCATTTGTGGGTTCTTCCCTGTGAGCAGCCTCTCACCCCAGCATGAGGAGGGGGCTGTGCCTTGGAGCGCAGGTCCAGGCCCACAGAAGGCACACAGAGAAGTCAAGTGGGGGAACACATGGACATGTGTGGCCAGGTCTCACCTCCTGGTTCATCTCGCCCCATGTAGCAAGAAGCCACCAAGGAGAAAGAGAAGAAGCGGTATGAAAATGAGTATGAAATGGCCCGGAGGGAAGCAATGGAAAGGATGAGGGCAGAGAAGGAAAGGAAGCAGCTAGAGGAGAAGCTGCAGGCTGAGGCGCTGCGTCAGCAGATGGAGGAGCTGAAGCAGAAGGAGCTGGAGGTAAGCGCAGGCCCCCACAACCTCAGCCTGGCCTTTGCTCCTCACTCTCAAGCGGGTTTCAAAGAGCTGTTCTAATAAGGGGCTATCAGGAGAGGCAATTGTGTGAAAAATGCACCAGCAGCAGGTTCTCTCACCTGAACTCCCGTCTCTGTTCTCCACAGCCCTAGGAGATGAGTGATGTGCAGACAAAACATGGTCTCTGGGTCTGTGTAGGGACCTGCTGTCCCAGAGCCTCCTGAGGAGTGAGTTTCAGTTGTACCAAGTAGCCAAGATTCAGTCTGATGGTCTTAGCACACAGCATTCCACTGATAGCTGGTCTTGGGTCTCAAGGTAGAAACCTTGGGTCTCAAGGTAGAAACCAGGAGGGAGTTTGGTCCACTGTGCACAGAGAACCTGTCGGGCTGGGTCTTGCCATTCAGATACGGCAAGGCCCAGGGCCCATTTGACTCCCTTGCTCTTCTAGTCACCAGGACTAAATGGGTTGATAAATAGATGATGAGTGCCCACTACTTACAGGACTGGGCAGTGTTTTGTTATGCTGTACATATGGGTGCTTTGAGTCAGGACCGACTTGATGGCACCTAACACTAGGTGCTGAGCACTGGGCTGGGTGCCAGAGATACAGCCATGAGCAAGACCAGCAGTCCCAGACCTCAGGGAAACATGTTAAGCTCAATAAAGCAGGGACAAGTATGCCGTCCTGTAGGAGCGTGGAGCTTCCATGTCTGGAGGTGGGAAAGGATCTTGGAGAAAATGGCTATTGAGATGGGACAGGTGAGCCAGGGAAGCCACAGAGGGCTCAGAGCCCCAGAAGTGGGCGAGGACAGGACCACCAGCGTGGCCAGGCCATTCCTTGCTGCTTGCATGTGCCCAAAATGGCGATGGCAGAATGAGGGCCTCCCTGAGTCCCGTGATCTTACTTGGGTTTCTTGCCCCTGTAACCACAGGCGACCAAACTGAAGAAGGAGCAGGAGAATCTGATGAAGCAGCAGTGGGAACTGGAGAGGCTGGAGGAGGACAGGAAGCAAATGGCGGCCTTCCGGCAGAAGGCAGAACTGGGGTATGTAAGGAGACCCTTTCCAGCCCGCACACGCCTCTCACTGCTTTTCCAGCCTTACAACTGGGCGTTGAGCTGTGGTGCCACCGTCCAAGCTCGGTTTCCGTTCTTTAGAAGATCCTGATGGCAGTCAGTTTCTCTTTGGCTTATTTGTAGGCGCTATTTGAGACATCAATATAATGTGCAACTGAACAGACGTGCTCGGCAGATCCAAGAAGAGCTGGTAAGCCTGGCTAGGCAGCCTGGCCTGTCTTCTTAAAAGAATGAAAACTCAGAGTGGGAATCTCCCTGTACTGAACTCTGGGATCCTGCCTTCCCCAGAGGTGCCCATTTATAGTGTGGCCTTTTAGATATTGTGCTATACACCCACAGGATAGGGTTTGGGTGGTTGTTTTAACCTCACTGAAATTACATTTTGAAGCATGTTTAGTAGGAGATTGCAAACATTTTTTGCGATCAGTATTTTTAGGCTGTTTGTTCTTTTGTGGTGGCTGCTTGGTAGTCCGGTCACATGCTTTGTTGAACTCCCTCTGGAGACAGGGGACCAGGCTGCTCTGCTCCCCTTCCCTCCTTTGGGAACCACCCCAGAGAGCAGCACTGCCGTGTTCCCAGTGTGCAGCTCCTATCCCGAGGACAGCTTTCATTGCAGCTCTGTAGTGTAGAGATGACAGAGAGTCGTTTCCCTATGAATGGAGATCAGGGTGGCTTCTGGGTTTTGCCCTGGTAGATCAGAGCTGCTATGGAGATTTTGTACACAGATCTGTGCAGTTCCGTCTCTGTCATCGGTCCTCCTGCAGGTGGACTTGCTGCCAGAGCAGATCCGAAAGTGCTCTCAGTTTTCAGTCCCACCAGATGTGCCTGGGATCACAGACACAGATGGCAAAGGGTGTCTGCTGTGATGGAGAAAATTCCTGGGCCTCTGCAGTTGTATTCAACCACCCCTAAGCAATCACTCCCTGTCTATTTTGAAAAAGCCACCCCACACCTTCCCAGGGCTGTCTGCATAGCTTTAGGAAGTCGGCTCACCTCTGCGCTTCCTCCTGCTTCCTCTAGGAGGCAGACAAGCGGATCCTCCAGGCGCTCCTGGAGAAGGAAGACGAGAACCAACGCATCCATCTGGCCAGGCGGGAGCAAGCCCTGGCTGATGTGGCCTGGATGAAGCAGGTGATCGAGGAGCAACTGCGGCTGGAGAGGGAGCGGGAGGCAGAGCTGCAGATGCTGCTGAGGTGAGAAATGACAACTGTCTGTTCAGGATTCTCTGCTCCTCAGCTCTAAAGCCTCACGGTCTTTTCTTACTGAAACTTGGCCATGTTGATTTGCCCATCGTTTGAGACCAGCACATCTTTGCTGTTGGGTATGACTCGTGGGGGTGGTTCCCATTAAGTTGTTGACAGTGGGCATGATAGAAGAGATTCAGGATCGGTTGTTCTAAAATCTTAGAAATCTGAAAGGAAATTGCTATGAAGTAGGGAATTTGCTATGAATTAGGGAAATTGCTATGAATTAGGGCTTTATATCCACAAAAGGAATCTAGTTGAATCAAATCACTGAGAAAGTTGCTCTTATTTGTTGTGAAGTGCCGATGAGTCAGTTCCAACTCATAGCAACCCTATATAGGGTTTCTAAGGCTATTACTCTTGGCGGAAGCAGAAAGCCTCTTCTTTCGCTCTCAAGTGGCTGGTGGGTTTGAACCTCCAAACTTGTGCTTATCGTACAGAGCCACTGCACTCCCCACCTGAGAATCGGCCATGTTTTTTGAGGAATGACGATATGTCTGACATGAGGATTTAATCCTGATGCCCAGCTATCTCAGTGCACGCAGACTTGAGGACCAGCTAGCCTGTCCCTATGGGGGCTAACAAGGCTCAGGCACCAGCTCTGTCCCCACCCCTGCAGGGTCCTGATGACTTTTTGCCCCAGGTGCTGAAATAGCCTCAGAGCAAGAACATGCCAAGTGTTTTCTGTAAGAAATTGGAGTAGATGAAAAAAGGCAATTGAAAGTACTTATAATCATACTTTCTGTGCTTGTTCCTCTTGATTTTAAAGTTGTAAAAGCTTATTGGGGTAGGTTTGCTTAAAGGTTGGTCCCACAGGAGGCCCAAGACTCATGCTGACCTATGCTTTGGAGCCCTGTTTTTGTTTTTTTTTTTAGTTAATGTTCTGTCGTCAGTGGTGTTGGGAGCCTGCTCAAGTTGATTTGTGTTTGCCCAGGGATGAGGCCAAGGAAGTGTGGGAGAAGCGAGAGGCCGAGTGGGCCCGAGAGAGGAGCGCACGCGACCGGCTGATGAGTGAGGTAATCCCAGCGCATGAAACAAAGGGCCGTCACTTCCGGGCAGGTGTCTGGGAGTCTCTGACACATCTAGGCCCTGCCAGGTCTTCTGGGTTATTTTAAATTGGCTTTCAAATTATGATAAATATACTATAGTTTATTGGAAAACCAAAAACCAGAAGTGCAGAAAAGATGCACATAAACCAAAAACCAAATCCATTGCTGTCAAGTTGATTCCAACTTCTGGCAACCTCATGTGTTTCAGAGTAGAACCTCACTCCCTAGGGTTTTCACCCATGTTTTAGTTAAGTCTGTCGAGATGGTTCCCACTCATAGTGACCCTGTATAGCGTTTCCATGGAGCAGCTGGTGCGCTTGAACTACTGACTTTTGTTTGCAGAGCAAACAACCTTGTAGTTGTGCAAGGAGCTCTGGTAGCGTAGTGGTTACGAATCGGGCTGCGAACCTCAAGGTCAGCAGTTCAAAATTACCAGGTGTTCCACAGGAGAAAGATGAGGCTTTCTGCTCCCGTAAAGATTTACAGCCTCGGAAACCCTGTGCAGGGTCACTGTGAGTCAGAACCAACTCCACGGTACTTAACAACAACAACAATTCCCACCACTCCATCTGTCAGTCTGTCTTACTCTGTTGTCTTGTGTGTTGCTATGATGCTGGAAGCTGTGACACCAGGATTTTGAGTACCAGCAGGGTCACCCATGGTGGACACGTTTCAGCGGAGCTTCCAGACTAAGAGCAGGAAGAAAGAAAAGCAGATCACTTCTGAATGGTTAGCCACTGAGAACCTTACAAATAGCAGTGGAACATTCTCTGATACAGTGCTGGAAGATGAGCCCCGCAGGTTGGAAGGTACTAGAAATGTGACTCGGGAAGAGCCTTTACTGATGGAGCACAATTCAGACTGAGAAGAAAAAGCTGCAAACATCCATTAATAATCAGAGTATAAGAAGCATGAATCCAGGACAATTGGAAGGTATCAGAAACTAAATGGAATGCATAAAGAGATGAAATGGATTGGTATTGGCCATTTTGAATTGGACACGTCATATGGTTTACTATTTCAGGAACTACAAATTGAGCGGGAATGGTGTTGCATTCATCGTCACAAAAAGGATTTCAAGATCTATCTTGAAGTACAGTGCAGTCTGCAATAGGATAATATCCATAGGCCTACAAGGAAGAGTAGTAATAGGACTATTATTTAAAATTTATGCACCAACCACTAAAACCATTGATGAAGAATTTGTAGGATAAGCACTATACAGCTAACTACAAGATCGGTGGTTCAAACCCACCAGTCGTTCCGTGGGAGAAACATGAAGCTTTCTGCGTCTTTAAAGATTTACAACCTTGGAAACCCTGTAAAGTGTTGGAGTCCAACAGCACTAACAACAACAATCAACTTCTTCAGTGTGCAATTGATCAAACATCAGTGCATCTTGATTGCATAATTACTGCTGGAGTGGAATGGGAAAGTTGGAAACAAACAGTAAAGGTCATTAGTTGGAAAATAAGACCTCGGTGATAGCAATAATGCTGGAGATCGCATGATAGAATTTTGCAAGACCAAAAATTTATTCATTGCTAATACCTTTTTCATTTAACAGAAAGAGTTACTATACACCTTGGACTTCACCACATGGAATACTCAGAAATCAGATTGACTACGTATGTAGGAAAAGATGATGGAGAAACTTGTTGTTGTTGTTGTTGTCAGGTGCCATCGAGTCGGAACCGAGAAGCTTAACATCGAGTCGGAACCGAGAAGCTTAACATCGAGTCGGAACCGAGAAGCTTAACATCAGCCAAAACAAGGCTGACTGTGGAACCAGACCAACAGTTGCTTATATGCAAGTTCAGGCTGAAATTGAAGAAAATTAAGTCCACAAGAACCAGAATGTGACCTTGAGTATATGCCAGCTGTATTCAGAGACCATTTCTAAGAACAGATTTGATGCACTAGGCACTAACGACCAGAGACCAAAGAAATTGATGATATGGCATAAAGAACATCATACATGAAGAAAAGCAAAATGTCATTAAAAAAGACCAAAATGGATGTCAGAAGACTCTCAGAAACTTGCTTTTGAATGTTGAGAAGATAAAGAAACTGGAAGAAAGGATGATGTCAGAGAGCTGAACAGAAAGTGTCAAAGGGCAGCTCAAGAAGACAAAGCCAAGTATTATAATGACATGTGCAAAGGCCTGAATTTGTCAAACCAAAGGGAAGAATCCCCTCAGCATTTCTCACTCTGTACGAACTGAAGAACTGAAGGAGCTCTGGCAGCATAGTGCTTAGGAATCGGGCCGCGAACCTTAAGGTCACCAGTTTGAAACTACCAGCTGTTCTGCGGGAGAAAGATGAGGCTTTCTGCTCCCGTAAATATTTACAGCCTCGGAAACCCTATAGAGGGTTGTTATGTGTTGGAACAGACTCTAGGCACCTAACAACGTTGAACAACACGCACAAAATACTGAACGACACAGGAAGCATCAAAAGAAGACAGAAAGAATACACAGTCATTGTACCAAAAAGAAGTGGTTGATGTTCAACCATTTCAAGAGGTAGCATATGATCAAGAACTGATGGTACTGAAGGAGGAAGTCTAAGGTGCACTGAAGGCACTGGTGGAAATCAAAGCTCCAGGAATTGATGGGATATCATTTGAAATGTTTTAACAAACTGACGCAGCACTGAAGGTACTCTCTCATCTATGCTAAGAAATTTGGAAGACAGCTACTTGGCCAACTGAGTGAGATCCTTATTTCCAAAAGGTGACCCAATGGAATGCAGAAATCTTTAAATAATATCATTAATATCACATGCAAGTAAAATTTTGCTGAAGAGAATTCCAAAATGGTTGCAGCAGGACATTGATAGGGAGCTGTCAGAAGATCATACCAGATTCAGAAGAGAATGTGGAATGAGGAATATCATTGCTGACAATAGATGGATCTTGGCTGAAAACAGAGAATACCAGAAAGATGTTTACCTGTGCATAATGTGCAAAGATATTTGACTGGATGATATTTTTTCTGTTCTTATGGGTGATGTTTTTCTCTAATTTTAAAATTGTACTGTGCTGTCTTTGATTTCAAGCATCTTAACACAGTTGTATTCTGCACGGTAGGATTGCTACGAGTTGGAATTCAACTCAACGATAGTGATTTTTTAATTTTATTTTTCATTACATCCTTCTCCTAAATCTTATTGAATGAGTATATAAAATAGCCTCACATGAGTGTATTATAGTTTGTGACTATCCTGATATTCTGCAGCTTTGAGCCATTCCAAGCAGTACTGTAATGAATATCTTGGCACACAACGCTTTTCCATATCGAAGAACTTTTCTACCAGGGTGGATCGTTAGAAGAGGGCTAAGTGGGTTACAGGCTAGTATGTATACAACAAACCTCAAATAGGTGGAACTCTTTGGGGTAAAAAATTGCCTTCCTTCTCCATGTATTGAAAGTTCTATTAAAATGCTATTTTGTGCATGCCATTGTACTACATTCTGGAACCCATATAGGAAATTGGGTCTTGGTGGTTTTCCACTTTGGTGAACACCAGCTATTCTTGGTGGTTTTCCACTTTGGTGAACACCAGCTATTCTCCAGCTGTTGATTGTCCCCACTGTCAATGCCTCTCTGGCGGGGGTCCCTGGAGAGCAGACATGGTCCTGTCCTGTGAGCTCATCATGTTGCTCCTGGGTCCTGAGTCCTGTCCATGCTGGGTTACTGGTGGGCACAGTCCTGCTCTGTGGCCAGGTGTCCACCACAGCAGGCCGTCACTGCCTCCAACAGGAGATTGAAACCCAACACATGACCATGGTGTTTGTCCCAGACACTCTGCCTCCAGTCACTGAGGCTTTTTTTAGTTTTGAACACCCTGCTACCCCCCGCCGCCCCAAGGAGTAAGACTTCCTCATTCCTGAGACGTTCCTTGGCCCTGGGGAGGGGGCAGCACCAACTACAGTTGGAGGTGCATGGGAAATGCCTCTGAATTCTGGCAAATGCAGCAAACATTGATTGGACCAAATCCTGTTGTCTGGACTTGCCTAAAATAAAAACAACCATTTTCCATAGAGTTGATTTCCTACTTACGGTGACTCCATGTGTGTCAGAGTGGAACTCTGCTCCACAGGCTTTTCAATGACTGAGTTTATGGAAGCTCACCAGGCCTTTCTTCTGAGGTGCCGTTGGGTTTGAACTGCCAATCTTTGTGTTAGCAGGCAAGTATTTAACCACCGCACCAGCAAGGCTCCTCCCTACTGGCCTTAGTCTGTGCTTTTCTGCCTGAGGCCGAGCAGCAGGCTGGCATCAGTGCCACTACAGTCTTCCCCAGGTTTGTTGAGCAGGCATCTGCTAGAATCCACTGGAACCTGTCCTTTCCCTTTCTGCGTTGGACAGGTGTTGGCAGGGAGACAGCAACAGATCCAAGAAAAGATCGAACAGAACCGACGGGCACAAGAGGAATCCCTGCAGCACAGAGAGCAACTCATTCGCCTTCTTGAGGAGGCAAGAGAAGCTGCTCGTAGAGAGAAAGAGGAGAGTGAAGAGCTCAAGTCGGCGCGGAAACAGGAGCTAGAAACCCAGGTGGGGGTCATCCTGGCGGTGGAGGGTGGGAGCCGCCTGTGACAGCAGCCAAGGGGAAACCAGTAGCTCAGAGGAAACCAGCCCTACTGGTTCCCAGGCTACGCTCTCCAGTCAGGCTTCCTTAACTGATTTTATCACCTGGCACTGGACATTGTCCCTGAAGTCCATGTGTGGGGGTTCAGCGCATCCCATTTTATATCCAGTTGAAGCCCTGGCCCATAGGATGGTCATTCAGACTCACTCCAGGCAAGTGACCCATTTGGTGGTACCCAGTATGTAGCACTAAATGTGCCCAACACATAACGCCCATCTGGAGCCACTTACAAGAGGTCATCCTCCCACACGACCTTTTCCAGCACCTCAAATTTCCTCCTGCTTACTCCCTGCTGGGGAAGAACCAGGGCTTCTTTCCTGATAAGCGGCAGGGTCCAGCCTGTGTGGGTGACGTTGCTCTTGACACACAGGTTGCAGAGCGCCAGCTGCAGGCATGGGAAGAGGACCAACAGGAGGAGGCCGAGGAGGAGGAGGCCCGGCAGGCGGAGCAGCTTAACAACACTCTCCTTCAACAGGAGGCCAAGAGGATGACCCAGCAGGGCTACCGGCCCAAGGTAGTCCCAGCCGCCCCCCATTCTTTCCTGCTCCTCTCCTCCTCTACCTCTCTCCCCACCTGGTAGGGAACCTGACACAGGTTCTGTTTCAGTCCTCAGTTGGACCTCAGATAGCCCTGGAAGTGATTTTCTTCTGGCTCTTGTTAGTACAGCCTGTCAGCAGTGTACTGGTCCACTTGGTTTGGGGATAGTAATCTAAGAAGAGCATATTTCAGTGCCGGCTGACTAGAGCCGCAGTGTCAGGTGATCAGAAGGCCTGCTGCCAGTCCCTCACTCCCTCCCTCTCCGGCTCCTCTCCCCCTGCCTCTCTGAGTAGCTGAGTGCAGGGCACCTGGGGAGCACAGAGCAGCAGAGGCTGTGTCCCTTCGAGGGAGCTGCTGACTAGGCTTCTGCCCTCCATGACTGCTGGGCTGGAGTAGAGCCGCGTCCCTAAGTGCCTTCCCCAGGACCCCTGCCGCAGAAGAGAGACTGGTTCCTGCTCTGCTCAGAGAGCTCTGGGAAACAGGGAAATCAAGTTAGAGCAGGTACCACACCTACCATAGCTTTGAACACCCAACACACTGACTCCCAGTTCAGGGAACAGCATTTTTCTAAACTTACCTGACCATGTGTTTCTCAAGATCAGGATCCTACAGAGCACATCTGAACCTGTTTCTTAGGGCCAGTAACTTTTAGGATAGCATCAAGTGCCTCATTTATGGCTCTGAGTCAAAGCACTTTCAGCTGTGAATGAACACAGCTGTTTACACTATGCCTTTCACTTGGACTTAAAATGGAATGAATTCCCAGTGCCCCTAAGACTGCTGATCTGATCAATTGTGTATGTTTTTTTCCTTTCTTTTCCCAGACTTACGGACATCCCAAGATTGCGTGGAACTGACTCCGTGTGTTCCGTCAGTACAGGAAGTCAGGGTTTGTGTCGTGCAGCCAGCACGCAGGTCTGCCCTCTGCTGTTACAGCCAGGGGGCCGGGCACTGCACAGTAGTAGGTCCATGGAGCCCACTCAAGCGTGTGGCGACGCAGCTCAAGGACCAGAGAAGACAGGGCTGAGGACACACAGCACTTGTGAAAGACCCTTTTCCTGCCTCTCGTCCAAGACAGCATCTTTGTTAGACACGTGTTTCCAGGGCCGTCAATTGTCGTAACTTGTTTATAAATATGAACGGTTCTCAATCAATACTGAGAGTTACCAATCATGTTCTGTGCCAGGAGGCCCATTTTCCTGTTGTCTAACCCTTCAGTGACAACCTCCTGTGAGATTCTAGCTAGAGATGTGAGGAAGTTTTCCCGTTTTAAAATCGCCACTGCAAGTTTCATGGAAAATTTCCCTTAATAAGCAGCAAGTTGGTCTTGGTGCAGTCTCCTACAGGGTTATTACAGGATAATGTCTTTTGTGTTCTGGAAGAAAAGAACTCTTAATCAATTAATAACCCTGCAGCCCTGTGTTCCATGGAGGCTTTGTGGAAATGTGCCTAGGAGTGGTGTTTTCATAGAGCACTGTATGTGGGGTTGTGACATGTTACTGAGCCTCAAGACAGGGAATGTCCAGTTGTCACCTGGTCTTTCCCTTTGGACTTCAGGTGTCTTGGGCAGGTCCTGCAGGTTGCAGCTCTGTGCAGCTTTCTTGAATTTATAGACCTAAGGAATGGGACACCAGACCTGAAGACAGAGACCCACAGAGCAGCCAAGGTGACCACATGCTTCTAGATGCACCTCTACAGAGAGCTACAAGTCCTGCACCATCTCTTTATGACTTGTTCCATACGCTCCCACTGAGGTTTTAGTTCTCATTGCATGAGGTCGAGATTGCATCTCAGGAAAATTTTCTCTATGGATAATCACTGGGCATTGTTCCACGGCCCTGTGTCCAAAAGCTATGTTGCCTTTGACTTCCATGGTTCTGTAGAAACAGATAGGGCTGCTTCTCACACCCTCACCCTGAATGTCTCAGGCTGTCTTCCCCCGCACCACACTGAGGATGCAGCTTGTGCTTGTTCCAGCTGGTTGGTCATCACAAAACGGAGCTCTCCTCTGACTCCAGTTGCCTCCAGGCCTGGGACGACTACACTCATGAATTGCTGCAAGTGGCCTGTATGGGCTGATCCATTTTCATGGATTTAATTCACAATGCTCGCAGGTCACATTTTCTCAGTGATACTCCTTTTTCTTGTAAATGTGGTGGTAATCCTTCCCCCATCATTTCTTTTAACACCTAAATAAATCTCAGAATTATTAGTAGCCGTATAAAAGGAGACTGTAAAAAGTTAGTGGAAATATTCCATTAACTCTAAATTCCATGTTTTCCATAAAATTTTGAAGTCCTCTGGTATGGTCTGAGTCCTACTAGTATGTAACTCGTGTGATCAGATTGCCTGGTAAATAGGCACTCACATGTTTACTGAATACATTTTATTCCTTTACTTCCTTTTTTGGTTTGCTTACTTTTCCTGTAAGTTTCCTTATTAGCATTGAGAATTCTGTGTACAGGCTCACTGTAATAACAGTGACCGCATATTTCACTTCTAAGTGGGGCTAAGACTTTTGTTTCTAACTTTAGAGCCTCTACCCCCTGTATTCCTTCTTCACCTTTTATATGTGTACTGGTTCTATAATCTAAATAATTTTATTGTTTCTGAGCACCTTTTTCTACTTCACATACTGTCAGATTAATGGATATTTTTTTACAGGTTATTTAGAATTTTTTTAATAAAGGTCCATTGCTTTAGTACAGATGGTATAGTAACTACTAATGTCCAACAATTCTTACCTTGTGTCCATAATGAAGATTTTTTCACTCTGAACATATTCTTTCAAGGGCAGGTGAGGGCCGGGATGTTGTGAAGCCAAATAAACATATAATACTAGGTATCAGACCAGAGCATGACAAGCAGACATCCCTGAGGCACAGGTTCGGCTGTAACTCATGAAGCTACAGAGACCATTATACAATAAGTACATTCAGGACATCCGTATTTCTCTATGGGTCATGTTGTTGTAAAGTGCTGTCGAGTTAGCTCCAACACATAGCAACACTGTATAGGGTTTCCAAGGAGTAACTGGTGAGTTTGAAGCAACACTGTATAGGGTTTCCAAGGAGCAACTGGTGAGTTTGAAGCAACACTGTATAAGGTTTCCAAGGAGCAACTGGTGAGTTTGAAGCAACACTGTATAGGGTTTCCAAGGAGCAACTGGTGAGTTTGAACTGCCAGTTCAAACCGACCTTATGGTTGAGTGCTTAACCAGTGCCACACCACATTTATTTTTACATGAGCTGGGTAGATAAAACTTTCATGCTCCTAAAATTTAGCATTGTTTTAATGCCTTTATAAAAGCACTGGCGTTAGCAGTTCTCCCTGTGAAGTCACATGGAGCTTGCTATGAACCACAAGGTCAGCAGTTCAAAACTACCAGCTGTTCTGCAGGAGAAAGATGAGGCTTTCTGCTCCCGTAAAGATTTACAGCTTCAGAAACCCTGTACAGGGTCGCTATGAGTTAGAACCGAGTCCACGGCATATAACAATAAGGATCATGGTCTCAGCGTTTCCACCAGTCTCATAAGACCAGCAAGTTTGGTCTTTTTAGGATTTTAAGTTTTGTTCCATGTTTTTCTCCCACGTTATCAAGCACCTACTATGGTGACAAACAGAGAAGATGAGAAATATTTGTCACAAAAATTAGGAAGTGGGAGGCAAAATGAAACCGGTTACCCAGGCTCTTCGCCATCTGCAGACTGAGGACCAGAGAGCAAGGAATAACTCCAGGCCAGGGCTGGGCAGAGATGAGGGATTCTGGCCTGTCTCCCCTGCCATTCCCATCATCTTTGCTATTCCTCACCACCTGTGGTGCCAGAAGGCTTGTCCTTGTTGCCAAACACTTGAAGTGCAGATACTAGGGGACTTGAGAGGAGAATTGAGGAACCTGCATTATTGGGGGTGGGGTACACCTTCACAGGACTGCAAATACCATTTATCTTCATAGTCTAACATTGCTCCTCTGCCCTCTAGTAGTAAGAGCTTAAGGAATGGCGCTTCCAGGCCACCTTAGTTCGGCATTTTCCTCTCCACATGGAGCTGGTGATATTCTCTCCAGGACTTAACAATGATGCTGTTGTTAGGTGTCGTTAAGTTGATCCCAACTACTAGTGACACTATGGACAACAGAAGGAAACACTGCCTGGTCCTGCCTCGTCCTCACAATTACTGTTAGCTTGGAGCCCATTATTGTTGCCGTCCCATCAGTCCATATCATTGAGGGTCTTCCTCTTTCTCACTGATCCTCCCCTTTACCAAGTATGATGTCCCCTCCAAGGACTGGACCCTCCTGATAACATGTCCAAAGTATGAGATGAAGTCTCACCATCCTGGCTTCTCAGGAGTGTTCTGGCAAGACAGATTTGTTTGTTCTTCTGGAAGTCCATGGTAAGTTCAATATTCATCACCAATACCTTCATTCAAATGCATCAGTTCTCCAGTTTTCCTTCTTCACTGTCCAGTTTTCACATGCATATGAGGCTACTGAAAAGACCATAACTAGGGTCAGGCGTACCTTCATCTTCAGAGTGACGTTTTAACTTTTTTTTAAGTTTTTATTGTGAATTGTGTGAAGGTTTACAGGGCAGCTCATCAGTTTTATATTCAACAAATCATTGCAATGATTACAATCCCCTCAATGCACCATCAGCTAACAGTATTTATCTCTATTACCATTCTTTTTTTGATGTATACATACCACATTGAAAATATGTATTTGTCTAATGTCCAAAGGGCACATTTTGCAAGCCAGTCTGTTCTCAGGCACACTGCCTCTCTCAGTTCATGGGCCTTATAGTCCTTTGCTGCTCTCTCTGCCATCACTTCTGCCACCATCTGTTGTTGCTGCTATTCTGGTTAGGATCCCTTATCCCTCTCATGTGCTTTTCTTCTTGATGGTCCTAGGGTTCTCTGTTTCTACAATGACATAATATAACTGTTCCCCCCTTTCGTTCCACCTCTTCTACATTTACAGTTGTGATAAGCTCATTAGTCCTGATAACAGTTATTCATAATTAAATCATAAAATCCTATCCCTATCATCACCAGACCCATTTGGACAAGAGGAAAACTACTCAGTGGGGATTCTACCTTATCCACCTCATTCTGACCCTAGACATCTTTAGTTTTTAACCCTTGGAAGCGATCTTTTGCAGCAGTTTTGCCCAGTACAATCAATACATTGATTTTTGGATTGCTGTTTCCATGACTGTTAATTGTGGATCTAAGTAAAACAGTCTTTACAACTTTAATCTTCTCTCCTTTTATCATGATGTTATGAGGATTTTGTTTACATTGATGTGCAATCCATATTGAAAGCTGTAGTCTTTGATTTTCATCAGTATGTACTTCAAATCCTCTTCACTTTCAACAAGGTTGTGTCATCTGCATATTGCGGTTGTTAATGAGTCTTCTGCCAATCCTGATGCCCTATTCTTCTTAATAGCTTCTTGGATTATTTGTTCAGCATACAGATTGAATAAGTATGGTGAGTAATAACCCTGACACAATCTTTTCCTGGTTCTAAACCATTCAGTATCTCCTTATTCTATCTGAACCACTGTCTCTTGTTCTATATACAGGTTCTTCAAGAGCACAGTTAAGTGTTCTGGAATTTCTATTCTTCTCAAAGTTATCCATAGTTTGTTACAAAACACAAACTTGTGCTTTATTTGCATAGTCAATAAAGCACAAGTAAACATCCTTCTGGTATTCTCTGCTTTCAGCCAAGATCCTACATCAGTAGATACCCCTTACTTCATATCCCTTTCTGGATCTGGCTTGAATTTCTGGCAGCTCTCTGATGATGTGCTGCTGCAAATTATCTTCAGCAAAATTTTACTTGCACATGATACTGATATTTAGATGAGTTCCATATCCTTTCATTGGAATGGGCACAAATATGGATGCATCTCTTCCAATTGGTTGGCCAGGTAGCTGCCTTCCAAATTTCCTGGCATAGGCAAGTGAGTGTTTCCACTGCCACATCAGTTAGAACATTTCATTGGTAGTCTGTCACTTCCTGGAGACTTATTTTTTCACCAGTGCCTTCAGTACAGCTTGGGCTGACTTCAACACCATTGGTTCTTTAGGATATGCTACCTCTTGAAATGGTTGAATGTAGACAAATTCTTTTTTTTCCTGCATTTTCCAATATTTTGCCTATAGAATCCTTTGGTGTTATAACTCAAGGCTTGAATTTTTTCTTCAGTTATTTTAGTTTGAGAAATGCTGAGCAGGCTCTTCCTTTCGTTTTTCTAACTCCAGGTCTTTGCACAGTTATTATAATGTTTGACTTTATCTTCTCAAGTCGTCCTTTGTAATGTTCTGTTTAGCTTTTACTTCATCATTCTTCTAGTCACGTTAGCTTCTTTACACTCAAACCAGTTTCAGAATCTTTTTGACATTCATTTTTGTCTTTTCTTTCCTGTCTTTTTAATGACTTTTTGCTTTCTTCATGTATGATATACTTTACGTCATCCCACTGGTTTGGTATTCAGTCCTTGGTGTTTAGTGCACCAAATCTAGGGTTGTTGACAAGGAGTAAGAAGACAAACTAGACCAGGGATGGGGAATGGTCCGGCCCATGGGCCAAATAAGGCCCATGAAATCATTTGGTCTGGCCTTACCAAGGCAACTGCAGTTTCAGCTATCATACTGTTGTTGTTGTTGGGTACCATCGAATCGACACCAACTCATAACGACCTTATGCACAGCAGAACGAAACACTGCCCGATCCTGGGCCAACCTCACTTCTGTTGCCTCACTTGAGTCCATCAATGTTGCCACTTGGCCAATCCATCTCATTGAGGATCTTCCTCATTTTCTCTGACCCTCCACCTTACCAAACACAATATCCTTCTCCAGCGACTGGTCCCTCCTGACAATGTGTCCGAAGTATGAGAGACAAAGCTTGGCCATCCTGGTCTCCAGGGAGCACTCTGACTACACTTCTTCCAACACAGATCTGTTGGTTCTTTTGATAGCCCATGGCAGCTATCATATTAGGGGTGAGTTAACTGTTTGAGCAAATATAGCAGGCTAATTTTTAAGCTGGTAATTTTGTATGGCCCACAAATGATGTTATAAATTTTGACAAAAGTTCCCCACCTGACTAGACAGAAAATACACCGTATTTTGCGTATGTCAAAGGGGCCACTCCCCAACCCTGATGTAAGACTTGACTTCCCTAAGTGGCAGTTTTCCCATCATAAAACAGGAACAACAACCACTTTATAGGGCGAGAGGGAGGATTGAAATGCACTAATATAGGTAAAGCACTTAACCCTGTGCCCAACACAAAGTACAGTTGGTAAATGTTAGCTCTCATTATAATGATTATATAAAAGCCCACTTAACATCAAGGTAAGGAGCTGTGTGGTGAGAAGGCTGAGAACGGGCGGGTGAGGGAAGTGGTTCTCACATAGCCCTGGGACCAGCAGCATCCACATCACCTGGGCACTTGTTAGCAATGCAGCTTTCCGGTTCTCCCTTAGACCCCAGCACCCATGTCTGACACTGGCTTGTGGAGAACCACTGCTCGTGCACACATCTGACTTGCTGGCTCTGGATCCTCAAGAATATCCTCCAGACCAGCTGACCCTGGTGAGGAAAATCCAACTTTCCCTGACTTCCACCTGAAAGATCAGACCCTATCCTCCCCACCCCTTCTTCAATTCGGGAGAAGAGCCTCAAGTCACCTGTCCAGATGATAGTCTTAGGGACTGTGGAGACTGCAGATAGCCCTGACAAACCATCCATGTGCCCCCATATCCATCTGCCCAATGGGCCTCTCTCTCTGGAAATAACAGACTGAACTCACCCCACAATCTGAGAGTAAGAAAGGCATACACTTGTGCTCGGTGGTCTCCATGAATTTCAAATTCAAACTTAGGAAGCAATGCATCCTAAGATACAAGGAAGGCGTATCTTGATGGCAGGATTTAAGAGTCCTTCGCCAAACTCAAGAGGGCAAAAAGGCTCCCAGGGAGGTCTCCTCTCAAAGATGGCACTGTGTGACAAGAGGTTCCTCACACCTTTTACTGCACAGCACCTTCCCAGTCACTTATTGGTGGGGAGCAAAGCACTGCCCAGGAGCCCTACTGGCACAGTGGTTAAGTTCTCAGCTGTTGGTAGTTTGAACCCAGTCACACCCTCCACGGAAGAAAGACCTGGTGATCTGCTTCTGTAAAAATGACAGCTTAGCAACTCTACAGGGCAGTTCTACTTTGTCACGCAGTTGCTGTGAGTTGAAAACAGACTCAGTGGCATCTAACAACAACCAGCCTTGTCCACAAAGACATGGGAAGCGCCTGTTTATTGCATAACTTGCAGGCAAATTCCAAAACCATTTTACATTGCATAAGGGTTGTACATTAATTACAAGAATAGAATGTACAATAAAAATGAAAAATAAGTATAGAAAGAATGACATGGATAAAACAGTTCTGAGTAAAAGGCATTTCGTTTTCCTATGCAGCATATTCTTTTGTAAAAGGGTCGCCTTCACAGGGGCAAGGAGAGAAATAAAATCGTATTATTGGAAAGCTCATGGACGTTGTTGAGGACGAAAACATGGTTAGTTTCACACTCAGTTCTACCGTTTCAATCACTGAATGGGTTGTTTAACAGCTCATGAGTTGTACACTTAGGGTTCTAATTTTATAAAATGCTATAGTATTTGATCTTTGGGCCCAACTCGTTGTTCTTTGGCAAATAAGAACAATTTCCACAGCAGATGATTTTAGTTAAAGACCCTTCAGGGTAGAGCTGTGCCAGTTTAAGAGTCCCTCTGCCTCACCAAGTTCTGGGGGAGAGGCTGCATTTGAGAATAAAGGATGAAAAATGACTTACAGGACACAGACATTCCTCTTCTGACCATGTGCAAAAGGCGGCCCTCCAGAACGAGCGTTCAGACAAGGAAGGTAGGATCTGTTCGCAGGACTGCAGAGCCTCAGACACACAATCTCTGGACCAGCTAAGGAAATGTGAGGGCACTCAACGAGAGGAAAATTCTTTGCCAAGGAGGCCCTGTGAGTTACCAGAGCAAAAACTTGAGTGTAGCATCGTCACAACTAGATGTGCTTTGTTGACTCTCCTGTTCCTTGGCTTTCTCTCAAGGGACGAAGTCCATGTCCTTGAGCATTCACCTGCTGTAGACAATGCATTTCTCAGAAGCCTCTATGGACACCCACTCTCTCTGGTGATCCCCGGCCTGTCCCAAGGACCTAAGCAAGTCCAATAGGAGGGGCGGGTACTTGCAAGAAAGAGGAACCATTAGGGACATGACACATACAGAAAGAGGTATCAGATGGTGCTTGAACCTAAGGTAGACCTTGTCTCAGCACCGGACAATCACATGGCACTAAGGGCTGTGCAAGCAAACAAGTGGGACGAGTCTTTCAGAGATGTGGCCCCTTTACTCAACTAAAGTGCCTACACACGCAGCTGAGTAAACCATGTACCACCATGATGCTCTTCCCAGGACAGTGGATGCTCAAGCTATCAAGTTGTTCTGGAATCCATGGTTTTGTGACAGTAGGAACCTCTTAAACTCGGACCAATGTGATTTTTGTTAAGTGGGTAAACACCTGATGTGGGGCAGATGCAGGATTTCAAAGAGAACTAGCAGCAGCTTTGCAAGTCAGGCACCAAGGCCGGGCTGTGACCAGGGGAAGCCAGTCCCCTGTAGGGGTTATAGGGCCCAGTGGCGAGCCTGTAAGCTGACAGCCTAACAACCATGGCTTCCCACACACGTGTTCAGTGGATATGTGTGGATTAGTTGCCAACTTTTAAAGATGGAGAGATGGCAAGAAAAAGTCTGTATTTTAGGTGTCTTTTGAAGACACAAAGCCCTGCCAGCCCCAGGCCCATGTTCCTCCAAGGTTCCCCAGCAGCCTCTCCTCCGTCACCAGCCCCTCTGGACCAGGTCAGAACTGCTGCAGCGAGCAGGGAGAGAGATAGGTTCTAACATTCAGAACAAGGAAAGTCTTTTTAGTGATTTAAAAAACATGTTCCTGCATGTAAAACTCTATTCTCTCTCAGTTTTGGAAGAGCTGTTGTCAGCCAGATCACACCTCCCGAAGGAGCTTGGGGAAGCTGATGTTTATTTTTTTAAGTACTGATGAGGCAATGAGAGAGAAACAAACTTAGATGATTGTAGAAACCTTACCTTATAAGAATTCCTTAAAGGTGAGCCAAAATGTAAAGCAGGTCATGTGAGAAACTTTTAAGAGGTTAAAGGAGTAACTGCATTTTTAATGCAAGGCGCCATCCAACACCAGATGATTCTTTCCTGACAGTTTCTGGCAGTGATATCTGGGTGGGTGGTAAATAATTTGTTTTGGTTTATTTGGCCCAAGCTCCTCTTTGCTGCATGTTTTGGATAAAAAGTTAGGCTGAAAGAGCACTTGACTCAGAGTGACATCATCCCATCCTGAATGTGGCCAAACAGACACAATGTGGAAATGGATGCTTTATCAGACTCTGTGGAGACTCCAGGAGACGACAGCAAAATAGACACAGAAGAGCAAGTAAAAAACTTTAAATGAACATGTAACAAGACAGAGCAGCACAGGAAATCAGAGCGGTGAACTGTTTCCTTCCAAGAGTGACGGTTCATATTTGTAGAAAGCGGCAGAGTCATTCTTCTCTACACCCCGTGCTTGGAGAGAGCCCGAATTTAAGAGATCTTTCAGTAGATTGGAAAATGTACTTACTGATCAATGGTTGGTAGCGAATAGATAATGCTGATTTTTTTTTTTTTTTAAACACAACTCTTTCAAGAAAATGTTTTACTAAAAACCTTGTCCATTGTTTCAGCCACAGGCAGGTCGTTGTAAGGGATGAAACAGTCCTAACAAACTTTTCAATGATGAAGCGATGCTTTTGGATACACGTGATCGTTAACAGTCACTGACGACACAACAGAAAATCAGAAAATTACACTGGCAAACAGGCACAAAGTAAGGCAAGTGGGTTAAATTCATAGTGGAAAATTTGTTAGAAAACATGCAAAAATAATACTGAGCTTTCTTTTAAAAAGTTTAAACGGTCATTAAATGCTTGTTTTTTTGTAAAAATCAGAAAAGGTCCATGTCTAAATTTGATAGAAGACATTAAAAAGCCTGGAAAATAGAAAGGACCCCATTCTGCCCTTCAGTTGTTGTTCTCTTTGGTGGTGATGGTGACCAGCTGCTTGGCAGCCTTGGCGATGTCATACGCACACTGGATGACCTGCTGAGTGACCAGCTGAATGTCCGTGGGGGAGCCAGAGTCCCCAGAGAGGGTCTTCCTGCACTCGGACTGGAGGCGGTAGGCACTGGATGTTAGTAATCGGAGGGAAGTTCTCACCAGGTCGGACTTGGGTTTCTAAAGAGAGAAACACAGTCATGGACCATGAACTAGAGGGCAGACAAGAGGCAAGAGACAAATATTCTTCTGAAAACAACTCAAGGTGCTTCACACATTGAAAGGCGGCTTTCTGTCATGCGTTTTTCCAAGTGGAAACTTTATAATCCACAGGCTAGAGATGCTGAAGTGTGCTGATCAAAGATCACATGGCATACAGTGTAATTTTTAGTACTATGTGTGCTAATTTTGAGTATGTGCTATTAATACTTTGAAAATTCACCTGGGTGAATTATTCCAACTACAATTATACTCTATTCATGTTTTGTCTTTACCAATTGACTTGTACATACCTATTAAAGCCAATATTCATACAGAACAAAAAATATGTGACTGGTACTTAAAGCTCTATGTGCTAAAAAATGTCACCATAAGAGTCACAAAGAAATTACTTGTGGCTCATTTCAAAGCGTTGGAACTAACTAAGTAGGAAGTGACTTACTTTGGGGAACAATGCTGCCATTTCTGTAACAGCTACGTGTATCCTCTCTGAGCAGGGAACATAGCTGCAAGAATATCGAAGAGGTTATTAGTCAATAGCAGTAAAAATCATTCAGAGGCTGAAAGTTCTCAGGGGCAAGCACAGCTTCCATCTGCAACGCCTTAATGAAAGGCCTGAGGCCTCAACCGGCCCCTCTGCAGATACTTGGCCCTAAAGCAGTTTCCCATCTTTTATCCCAAGTTGCTGCAGGGAGGAAATGCAGCCAAAGGTACATTAGTGACAAGGTACGACCTCAAAGCAGCTAGGAAGACTTCCACATCTCCTCAAGTTGGTGATTTAGTTCCCATGTGTTTGCTCGTCCTAATTTCTTGAAACAGAAAGATTTTCATGTAAAAGGTCAAAGAAGTTAAAAAATAAAAGACTGAAATAACATTATAATGGAGTCTCCACCTTAACATTTGTGTCCCATTTAAACAATGGGCACTTCTAAACGGCATTTGAATTGACGGAAAATCAAAATATTTGCATGGAGAAAACACTGAGGATGGCTTTCTGTACTTGCTCAGACACTTCTCTAATTTTTCAGAAGCTGCCCCTTAACTGCTGGTAATAAAGTGGAGGCAGTTCAGGGTGGTTCAAATGACTACCCTGGGGCTAAATCCACCCACAGGCAACTAGAAGAAAAGCATGGAGACCTACTTAGGAAAAAGCAGCCATTGAAAATTACCTGGAGCTCAGTTCTATTCTGACAAACCTGGGGGGCCGTGAGCGGGGGTCAACTGGTCCCTACTAATTATCGGGTTCTGAGAAAACCAAGTGCAAGACATCTGCTTATTTCATCCTTCCTTTGCCTGGCCTCTTAGGACAGCATCACCAGATGGAATGCTTAAGAAGCCAAGCTCTGACTCCGCAGAGAACTCACTTGACTGTCGCAACAGTCTCTGAGGTTGGAACTGTTCTCACGTTCCTCTTCCTGAGAGGTAAAGAATGTGTTGCAGGTCACAAAGCTGCTAGGAGGAGGCTGAACTCAAGGTTCTCTCCAACAGATTGGCATCTTTCATTGTCACCAGCCTCTTTCCATTGTTATTCTGAACTTAAGTGAGGGGAACTGGAAGAATCTAGAAGTCTTTTTCTTAGTACTGTGACAGTATCAAATGGGGCTGATTTAAGATCCTTGGAAGCTGGCTTTCTGCCCTGAGCAGTACACATTACCAAGGACAGTCAAGTAAAAAGTGATGACGGCCTGAAGTGACAGTTCTAGTTACCATACCGCCAGCAAGAGTTTGTTTATAGGAAGATTGAACATGACCCCAGATGCCCTATGTTGTTGTTATGAAGTGCCGTTGAGTCAGTTCCAACTCACAGCGACCTGTATAGGGTTTCCATGGAGTAAGTGAACCACCAACCCTGTGGTTCAAACTGACCTTATGGTCCAGTGCATTATCCTACAGCGCCACACCAGGCATCCAGGATGCCTTATAAGGTTTCCAGCACGTTCGGAAATCTGCCAAATGTCTGCCCTTACACAAGAACCGTGTGGCCTCATTTTCACATTTTTTCCCCAAGATACAGACCCCAGTGCTGTTCCACATCTACCCTAGCCTTCAAAGCCATCAATTAACATTTTCTACCTTTTTTTAAAAAAAACCATGAGGTTGTCTTCTGCTTAAAAATTGTCATAATCAACCTCTGTTCTTCATCTTTGCAAGAAAGGTAGCATCCTACAAAGGCAAAAGGTGACCAGCTTACAAGTTTTCAAGAGGGAGCCTAGATCCAGAGGGTGCGGAGGAAGGTAGAATCTCCACTGAGTAGTAACCAATCTGTCTGGGCGGGACTGATGAAAGGAGATGGGGACAGCACTCATGTGGCACAATAGTGAATAAGTGCTATCATGACTGAGAGGGTTGGAAATGTAAAGGTAGAACGTTTTGTAGCAAAAGGAGGGGAGTGGTTGACTTTGCAGGCCAGGAGTGGAGGTCCCTGGGACTATCAAGGGAGAAGAATGGAGTATGGGACCCTACCCAGAGAAAGTGACACCCAAGATGGAGGCAGAGATGATGACGTGGAGAGATGGAATGGCCGGGAACTCTAGACCCAGAGAGGGAGAGGGGCTGTTTGCTGATGACCAAGGGACAGGCTTGCTGGGTATATCTTTTGGTTGGTTGATGATGCACGGAGGGGACTGTAACCATGGCAATGAAACGATATACGATAGGATGACTGTAAAGCTAATGTTCTTCCATGTAAACTATCACATAATTCACAATGAAACAGTTAAAAAAAAAAAAAAAAAAGGTAGCATCGAAACTATTAAGATGCACTACATTTAAATTGCTTTGTTACATTCCAAGAGAATGATTTTTATTAGCCAAAAATGCCTTTCAATGGGAAATCCTGACTTTTACTCTTTCCTTATGGCCTTGTGCTCGCTCCCTATGAGAGCAATTAGAATCATATACTAAGTTATGCACTAGCAAAAATGACAACACAGAGGAGGTATTTAATTTGCAAATATGCGGGCACAACAACCCATCTGGCTCAGAAAAGGGCAGCAGCAGCCACAGCAGTTTCTGGGTCAGGCCCGGATATCACCTGAATGTTCAAATCTCACTCACCTGAGAGGCTTATACTTTACCCGGAAATACACGCCCCCTGCCCCCAGAGAAGAAATTTCTCCTCAGGATGTCTCTGAAACATTTATTCAATACGAAGAAATTTCTGTCTCACACACAGACACACACATGTTCTCTTGTCACCTTTTCTTCTACGCACACATTTTCTGTCTTTCTAGGCTTTACTATATATTATTCACAACCCTGACAAGTCACAAAAGCAAGCCCAGGCAGGTAAATAAGAAAGACCTCCTTGGCTCTCACAGGAAATCCATTTTTGGGGGTTTATTTTCGCAACTTCAAATTGATATTTTCCCGTGAATAAGATGTAGTAAACTCTGGAAAGACAGAATACATATGTATAAAAGAGAGAGAAAGTGACAGAGAATGCGTGTGCACGTATGACACAGAGAAAGAGGCACAGACAGACAGGTAGGGAGACAGCCAGAGAGACCCAGGAGATGGGGCCTGGCTGTGGAAAGATCAGGGGCTTCTGGGAGCTCACTTGGCCCAGGGAACCAGGACTTAGCCTTTGCCTGAGTCGGCATGGGCTATGGGTCTACTGAGGAGGAACATCATGGGCAGATCAACCAAGGAGAGAATGAGAGAAGGAATGGCCTTCTTAGGAGATGTAAATTACTAGAGATTTTAATCAAGCATGGAACAATTTATGAAAAAGAAATTTTCTAGAGCTATTCTGGTTTTGGAGTCCTGGTGTGGTGCTGTGGGTTAATGTGTTGGACTGCAAAATCATTTGAGCCGCAAGGTCATTGATTCAAGCTCACCAGTTGCTCCTTGGAAACCCTATACAAGATCACTATGGGTCGGAACCAACTCGACGGCACTTAACTGGAACAACAACATTCTGGTTTTAAACCAAAAGAATGAACTAATGATGGAAATCTCTCCATCATTCCCTCATGGTCTTAAAAATAAACACTTATCAGATCATGAAATGTACTGAATGGATTTGTGCATCTTAAACAACAAGAGAAGGAACTTCTCAAATTGTGCGTGAGGCATCATATTACAATCTTTGGAACCAGAAAGGGCCTCGGGGCAGATATTTATTTATTTTTGACAACTATCAAAGATAGTATTAATAGTGGTCAATGTAACTATGTAAGCCCATTATTTGAGTTTGAAATGCAAGCACAACACTTGAGAGAGAGAAGAAATGTGAAGTGAGATAAACAGCACTAGAGAAAGTTATTCTTGGTACCAAGGCTGCTTGAAAGTGCCAAAAACTTGACATGTGCTTGACATGTTAACTTGGGTAATGGAAAAGGCAATATACAACAAAAGGGAGGTTGGCACAGGAAAGCTGAAGGTAACGGAAGACTATATACACATCAAGGGAAGAATATGAAAGTTAAAGTAATTAGAGGTAAATACTGTTAACTAGGGAGTCCTGTAGTGGTGCTGTGGGTTAATGCACCAGACTGCAAAGCCATTTGAACTGCAGCAGTTCAAGCTTGCTAGCTTCTCCTTGAAAACCTTATACAGGGTCGCTATGGGTTGGAATTGACTCAATAGCACTTAACAACAACTGAAAAAGAGCTCTGGTAGCACAGTGGTTACGAGTCAGACTGCTAACTTCAAGGTCAGCAGTTCGAAACTACTGTGGGAGAAAGATGAGGCTTTCTGCTCCTGTAAAGATTTATAGCCTCAGAAACCTAATGCAGAGTCGCTATGAGTCAGAACTGACTCCAGAGCATACCACCACCACCATTAACTGATGGCACATGGAGGGGATTGCAATCATTTTAATGACACAAAGTGTATGATTTGTTGAATGTAAAACTGATGATCTGTTTTGCAAACCTTCATTCAATTCACAATAAAAAGTTAAAAGCATAACAAAAAACCCCCGGCTGGTGTGGGAGGAGAAAGATCCCTGAGGTTTTCTGATTCTGAGACTGTGATAACTACGTCATGAATTGTCTGTGCAGCAGTTTCTCCAGATGTGAAAGCAGAAATCAAAATGGCTACTCTTCATTAACAGAACAAAACCACAATTGTGCTTGGGACAGCTGTGAAGAACTTTGCTTCACCAAATCAGATCAGACACACCCGACTCAGAAAGGCAGGGAAACACTGGACACTGGAGGAAAAGGGACCTAAGTAGCTACATGATTTTTGGAAAGGAGACAGAGAAAGTAGGAACTCTCTTCTCTGAGGAGCCTCCAATGGTCACCTGTGAAGACTCACTCGGACTCTTACTAAACACTGGTCACCCCTCTCTACAGGGCAGAAAAGGGAAAAGAGCTGGGCGGCCAGGACCACGAGAGAGAACACAGAAGACGCTGCCACATCTTCCTGCAGCAGGAAGGAACAGAGGCAAGAGAGAATCTACAGCGCTGTGTTCCTTGCATCAGTTTGAAGCATGATGAGAAGTCCTTCACCCAAGTGCTAACATTGCTGACCTAATGAGAAGACTGACACTGTGTTCGGTTTGGACCAAACTGCTTTTGCTTTCTCAAACTCAATGAGATTATTGTTGAACAGCGTGTACATCTCCATCAGGGTGGTGTGTGAAAACTAGGATGTCACACAGGACAGTTTACAACTGACAGGAAATTCCCAGAGCTGTCACTCTCAGAGGGAGAGAGAAGTTAGAGCAAACCCTGGTCCCTTTCCTGATAGTGAGAAGTAACTTTGCAGGGTTTGTGTGGTGCTGTGAATTCACCTGACACGCATTTTCTAACCAAAGTCTTCTGATCACCCACCAAATGACTGCACTGTTGCTATTAAGTGCTGCCAAGTCGGTGCCAGCTCATAGTGGCCCTAGATAGGGTTTCCATGGCTTTATATCTTCGCAGGATCAGACAGACTCATCTTTCTACCACAGAGCAGCTGGTGGGCTCAAACCACAAACCTTGTGGTTTACAGTCCAGTGCTTATTGTATGGATGCCACCACACTCCCCAAATGATTGGGTGGAACCATGCAGATAGTATGTATAGGACTCTAACGCATGTTAGTTTTTGCTATCCCACTAGTTTTAAAAGGAGCCATCTCAGAAGCAGGAACAGATGTTCCTAGGACCATCAAGAAAGACCTCTGAGCGAAGCATGAGAGGCAGCAGGGGCAGCGGCATGGAGAGACAAAGCAGCTGCAGGCTTCCTGGCCCATGGACTGAGTAAAGCTGAGTGTCTAGGGGCAGGAGGCTAGCTTGCAGAATGTGCCCTTTGTATAATTACAGACTGGCAACAGGAGCTTTGTAACACTTGCCTCTGCTAAGGCAGAGGCTGAGGGGCTACATGGCTAAGAGGCCCAAGGCAAGATGAGGCATGCCTGCAGTGAACTACTGCTGCATCCTGACTTGTTTCTGACCCTGAATTGAATATCCTGTTCACTTCCCTAATAAGCCCCATAATTGCAAGTATTGATGAATTCTGTGTGGCCATTACAACTGTTATCAAACCCAGATGTGAACCAGAGAGTGCTGAGGGAAGATGGTTGGTATCAGAATAGGGTAAAGAAGGTTGTAGGGTGGAGGAATGCCTGACCTCTGTCTCAAAGGAACTGGAGTTGGGCTGGTTTTGAGTGCGATTCTTCTTCCCCCTTGTGAAGCCAGAGGAAGTCAGACCTGGCCTCCTTGCTGTTCTAGAAGGATGGCTCTGTTCAGAGTAACAGGTCCTTCTCTTATGAAAAGAAAAGCACCTGTTTCTTATAAGTTTAAACACGCACAAACAGTGGACAAGCTAGGTAAGAAATCAGGTTCACTTGAAGACTCCCTTCGTGTCAGCAACCTTTTCTCTAGCTATAGATGACATGGAACAGTGGAGACTGGAAGAAATAAAACCAAGTCTGAAGGTGGCTTCTTCTTTCTTTCCATCTGGAAGTGGAAATGATCACTACCTAATATGCTGCGATTCTATCTCTAGAGGCAATAATTCCCAAAGAACCCCACAACCAGATGAATAATCAAGAACTCTACCGTTTACAAATAAAAGTTAAAAGACCAAAATGTTTACAAATTTGTTCTTAAGCCTAATGTGTAAACCTGAGGTTTTAATGACCTCAAAGTTTATGAACTGAGGAAAAAAAAAATTCCGGGTTACTGAGTCTCCCAGTTCCCCTCACCTGTCGTGTTTATTTTCTTGGGCCGCTCTCAAGAGCTCCTGTATGTTTTTGGTGATCTGCTCAGTTTTCCGGATGACGTCCTCGGTGCTGGGGAGAGCGGGGCTGGGGGCTGCGTGGGGCTCTGCGGCATTTGGTGAGGAGCTATCACCCAGCCACAACATGCTCCTCTGCCTTCCCTTTCTGCTTGATCTGTGAAAAATACAGAAGTGGCTAAGTATGACAGGTGTTCTCAGCTGCTGCTCTGATTCTAGTAGTAGCAAATAGCATGCACTGCTGATACTGTAATCTCTCCTTCTCCCCAGCAGGAGGCTCACTGGTAAGGCTTTTTTCAAAGCCAACACTGTAGCAGAGCGAATTGTTTGGGTACAAATGCCCAATGGAACCTAATGTCAACTTAAAAATGAAGTGGAGGTCCAAATTTAAGCAGACTATAGATACACATTAAACTGGGCTTTATGCCTGAATATTCTATACTGTTGTGTAAGCTTTGCATCCCAAGGTCCATTTGAACTACCAGGTGGTAGTTCAAACCCACCAGCCACTCCTTGGGAACCCTATACAGGGTTGCTGTGACTCGCCAGCACTTAACAGTCTAAGACCTTATGGGTCTGAAAATAGGAAAAAGGGGGTGTAGGTGATGAATGGGAGCAGTGGTGCTGTATGATCATAAACTACAAGGTTGGCAGTCAGGCCCACCCGCCTCCATGGGAGAAAGCTGAGGCTTTCTGCTCCCACAAAGATGTATGGTGTAAGAACCTCTATACAAGGTCGCTGTAAGTCAGAACCAACTCAAAGGCACTTAAAAACAACAACTTGTGATGAACGGCTTCTCCTAACCAAGGCCTACTGCTGTGGCTGGTTGTGACTGTTAGCTGTCACTAAGTTGATTCTGACTCCTGGCGCCCCCCAGTGTTACAGAGTAGAACTGCTCCACAGAGTTTCCTTGGCTGCCATCTTAACAGAAGCAGGTCACCAGGCCTATCTTCTGGGTACTGCCTGGGTGAGTTTGAACTGCCAATCTTTCAGTAAGCAGCTGAGCACAAACTGTTTGTGCCCTTGAGGCCTGCTGGGTGTCTGAGGCCAGCCCAGTCCTGCTCTTCCTGCAGCTGTACCCCGTGTCATCGGGCTCCATGTCATTGGGAGTATTGTCATAGTCGCTTTCAGGGGTGCTGTTCTGCTTCTCCAGCCTGGACGTCTAAAAGAAAGGCAGAAAAGGTGGCCTCTGTAAGTTTAGAACATAAGCCCATTCTCCAGCGCTTTCCCCAGGGGCATTACCTGTTAACACCACGTGGCCTTCACACTCCGGATCTCATTTGGGACCAGAGCACACCTTTTACTGAAAATTTAGGAAAAGGTGAACAATGGATCCAGAAATGGGTTTCTTTCCTTCTTCATACCACTTTCTTCTTAGCTCAATGGCTAATTCATAAAAAGATCTTGTTGTAATAAACATAAACACACAGGTAACACACACACATTTAGCTCTCTATGAACAAAGTGTAACTCTAATACAATGTTGTTGTTACTTGCTGTCAAGTCAGTTCCAACACATGGCAACCCCATGTGTGCAGCACAGAACTGCTTTCAAGGCTGTGCCGTTTGGGAAGCACATGGTCAGCCCTTACTTCTGAGATGCGTGTGGATGGGTTTGAACCACCAACCTTTCAGTTAGTAGTCCACAGTTTAACCATTTGTGGTTAAGCCACCTAGGGCTCCATTTAAAAAACACATTTGCCAGAAGTTAAGCAACTATGTATTATAATTATATCATATATATACATATATCTATGTACATGTGCATGTGTGTATAGCTATACATGTATATATAGATATAAACTATAAAAGATAAAGCACTGCCAAGTAGAAGGCCTTCCGGGGTGACGGAATGTTCCTTGGAAGAAGTTAGGTTACCTTTGGAGGGTTTAGTTAAAATCTTTTCTTCTCGGTATCCATCATACCCATGGAGTTCTGGTGTGGTGCTGTAAGATAAGCACTCAATCACAAGATTGGTTTGAACCTCAAGGTCGGCAGTTCAAACCCACTAGTCGCTCCTTGTAAACCCCATACAGGGTCGCTATGTGTCGGAACCAACTTGAAGGCATTTAACAATAATCATCATATCCATAGTATTTGAGAACTTCTTCATCCAGAACAGAGGCTAGTGGAGGCTGATTCAAAGTCTAGACTGATTACCTTGCAAAATATAAATGCACTATTTTCAGCCTGACACCCTAAATTTCATCTAAGTCAATCAAAATCTGTGACTAAGGGATTTTAAAGCTGCTGCACCAAAGGGTGTTAAAACATTTATGTAAAGAGCTTCGTTTAAATACAAAGAGCCCCTGCAGCATCATCCAAAAGAATGGCTGGTTTAGAGTCAGACAGTTTAAGCAGTCTACATCCGGTCTGATTATTTGCTCATTACCGGTAATGCAGCCTTATCTCCTCTGGCAGGCCCTATGGAGACCGGTACAGCAGCCACCAGCCAGAAGATCTCTCGTTCCGGCTACGTTTGGCTTACTATCCCTGTGGCCTCTTTTTCTCTCCTAGGGCAGATGCTTGCCTCCTCTGTCTACTAGCACATTTCTTCAAAGTCCTCTCTGCAGCACCAGCCCCTCTGATAGAAGAAACACTTGCTCTGGGCTCCAACAATATAATAATGAATTTACATTGATACCCACTCAAATGTAACTGGCAAATTAATAAGAATGTTGGTTGCCAGTCACAAGGAGAGTATAGAATTAAGTTCTGCAAAATCAACTACAATGTTTAAGGTTTAAGGTCCCTTTGTCTCTGAAGTGGTTACGCTTCACTTGCTGCCTTGCTGTGATCTGGTTTGGGGAAGGAATGAGTATGTGAATGTTTCTAGAAGTCCAGATGGAAGACCAAGGGGGCACTGTGTCCAATGCAAGGGCCACACCTTTCAAAGTCTCACCTTTCACAGGATGCATTAGACTAATCTTTATATTTGCCTTTAACACATACACACACATACACATACACACAGAATGTAAAAAATTTGCATGAAATAATTAGACTGGAAAAATTCTTTCAGAGTTGCTCCAGTGGGAAAATCTAGAAAACATAATTAAACTCAGAAAATTCCACGTTTTAGTCTTTTTGCTTTCCTTGAGATAAGATTGATCATCACAAATCAAGAGTATTACCCCACAGCCATTAAAAGTACCATGTTTCGTATAAGCATTTTAGAAAAGTAATCACTCATATACCTCATGACAGCAGGAAGGAACTGTTTCTCAAGGAGAGAAAACAAAATATAGCTGCAGCCACCCAGGACACCTGTTACTTACACTTCATCACTGTCCACAAAAGCGTATGTACAGGATTTCAAGTTAGCCAGCATTTTATTTTAGGAATGTTATTGTAAACATGCATGGAGCCAAGCTCTATCGGTTAACAGTGCTGTTCTTTCAAAGCTGTTAATAGGAAAGTTACCTTTAGCTGGTACTGGTTCAGTTTATTTAACGAGTTTTCAGTCTCTGATTACAGACACAGTCTAAACCCCGGATGAAGCTGCTAGAAACAATCAGGACTATCAGTTTAAACACCCCTTTGCCTCAGCAAACAGTCCTACAATGATTTTCAAAATGACCAAACATTAGAAAACAAAAACCAATCTCAGTGGGCAAAAAGATGTTCCTTGACTCTTCTGCAACAATGGTTGCAACAAAGTCTCAAGTTGGATATTTCATTACTATTTATTTCTTTATCCCAGAATTGAACTGGAATATAATAAAAACATTACAAATCAAGTTCAGAACCCAAAAAGATTTTAAGTACTACATATCAAGAGTTCCTTTTAATATATTCCTTCTAAGGCAAGAAAAGGACCACAAAAGTGCTGTCAAGTGCCATAAGGCATGAACAATGGGAAAGGCTGCTTCTACACCACTCCACAGACGCAGAGGGAATGGATGAAGGCCTCGAGCAAATCCCACATTTATGTCTATAAAGGAGCTCCCTCTACCCACACTGAACTTCCCGTTTCTCACCTTCTTTATGCTCCCTTTCCATAAAAGGTTTTGAGTCAGCACCTGAACTTAGATCTTCGCAGCCTCGGGTCTTCCCCATTACTCCCCCAGGTTACAGTCATGGGCCTTTTCTGTATATTTTACTGATGGTGTCTTGGGATCAGGGACCATGACACAGAAGTCACTGAACTGATTTGCCAAAAGGCTGTGCATATATAAAGAGAGGGGAAAAAATAGAAAAGCAAACCTGTTGCCATGGAGTTGATTCTGACTCACGGCGACCCCACATGTTACAGAGTAGAACTGCTCCATAGGGTTTTCTGGACTGTAATCTTTAGGGAAGCAGTTCACCAGGCCTTTCTTGCATGGAGCCGCTGGGTGGGTTTCAATTGTCAACATTTGTGGCCCCACCCAGGGACCAGGCTGTGCATAGAGGAGGTGGTTAATAAATAGCTGTTGCTTGACTACTCCAAAAGGGGCTCGCCTGAATCACATACTATTACTGAGAACGTAAATGACATATCAGCAGGCTGGACTTGACTAATGCACATGAACAGCTTTGTAATCATAGCTGATTACACTTCCAAAGCCACTGTCAGGCTCAGTGGTGATGTGGGATACAGGGTCTGAAAAAGCCTAGCTTGTCAAGTCTGGTGCTGACATAAAATAAGTCCGAGGTAAAAACAATTTAACTCTAGGCATGACATTTCAGGGCTTCAGCTAATCCAAAGACACTGGTTTTGATCTATAACCAAAACTCAACCAATTTGATGGATTTCCTGATGATAATACGTCACAAGCACCCAGCTAATTTTCCCAAGTATTTAAAAAGATGGTGTGTTCAGAACCAGTGCCATTGGGTGATCCGCAGACATTGTTAAGTGTGAGGTATATCTTAGCAGCGTGGGGTTAGATGAAATTGAGGCGTCCCAACAGGCCTGCGTGCGTGCGTGTCTGTGCTCACGGTGCTGTGAGAAACTAGGAGGGAAGCTGGGCCTCATGCAGAACCAGGACCGAAGGGCAGGGAGCAGAGGGCCAAAGAAAGAAGCACAAAGCGCCCAAGAGCACTGCTGCCTTCTCCAGAGAGCAATCAATCCAGAATGTACTTAACCCTTCGGGCGCTTTCGTCCCTTGACCAGGAGAGTGTGGAGGGGAAGGAAGGCAGAGATGAAGAGGAGGTCACAAACGCACTCCTCCCGGTCTAGAAAGGGAAAGAGAAACACACTCGGGAAAACAAAAAACAAACAAAAACTGGGCACAGAATTTGGCTTCCCCCACCCCAGGCTCCCTCAATAAAAGCAGCAGCAAAAACCCCACACCATTTTAGGGTAGGCCAGAAATTTCAGAATCTCTGAGAAAGAGACTTCATGTTGATCTCCAAGACAGTCCAGGTGATGGACTCCCAAAGAGGTCTCAGTCCTTAATGAAGTGCCTCCCATCAGGTTATTTTTCTATACAGGACAAGGTAAGCACAATCTGTTAATCAGTTCAAAATGCGTGTGGTTGTTGGGTGCCATCAAATCCCTTTTCTACTCATAACCATTCTCCCACTGCTATCAAGTTGATTCGAATGCAAAGTGACTCTACGAGACAGAGCCAAACTGCCGCAGAGGGTACCCAAGCCTGATGGCTCTGTATGAAAAGCACTGGACCATGAAGAAGTACCAAGAAGCTCCATGGGAGAAAAATAGGTTTTCTGCTCCCGCAAAGATTTGCAGCCTCAGAAACCCCATAAACAGGGTCACTTTGAGTCAAGTACCAACTTGACAACACTTAACGACAATAATATTTACAGAAGCAGAATACTTCAGCTTTCTCCCATGGAGCAACTGGTAAGGTCAAATCACCATTTTGTTCCGCAGCCAAGTGCTTAAGCCATGGTGCCACCAAGGTTGATTTTTCCATTCACGGTAACCCTATAGGACAGAGCAGAACTGCCCCATAGGGTTTCCTAGGCTGTCTGTCATCTTTACAGAAACAGATGACCAGGTCTTTGTTCCATGGAAACACTAGGTGAGTACAAACTACCAACCTTTTGGCTAGCAGCTGCGCACTAAATGTTGTTAAATGTATAGCCTAAAATAAAAGTTTTCTTTATAACCAGGATTGAAAATACAAAACGAAATGCTACAAGAATGATTTTAAGTTGATACAAGATCAGTCCATTCTTTTGGCATAAGGGTGCTACAAAAAGTTTGTAAAAAAAAATGGAATTAAAAGATAACATGATTTTTCTAAGAACTTTATGAAGCTCTCTTGTATATAACACTTTTGTAGTACTTTGACATCTTTACACTCAACGTTTTTTAAAATAAAGTATATGCTGAAAACTAACAAAAGTTGCTTTTCCTAATGCTTGTTTTCAACTATACAAATATAAGATTCTGAACTTCTTTATCCTGAAATAATAACTTACAGGTATTAAAACAGATAATTACTCTTTGGAAGAAAAAAACAATACATAGGAGTTTAAAATATCTGCAACAATTTTTCAAATATAGATTTTTTAAAAATAACAAGCCAATCCAAAAAAAGTATTTTAAAACCTCACAACATAATATGTAACATTAAATAAAATGGTTAGCACCCTGGTACAGAATACAATTTTGGGGTACAACATTTGTAAAATTGACGCTGAGTTTTCACATGTCATTTTTATGAAAGGAGCCAGTAACACCTTCTTCATGAAAAGGAAGCAGAAGCTAAGCCAGCAGGCACATAGACCACATGGGCAGAGGCTGTTTCCAGCCTGGCCCTGAAGACATTGGCCACACACACTGACCTGGGAGAAGCTAAAAAGACACGTCTCCCGTCCAGAAAGGCGCACGTCCCCATTGGTCTAGAGGAAGATGATACCTCCCCTTCTGCTAGTGAGCATTATGGTTTTTGCTTTTAGAACTGGGGTAGGAAGTTTCACAACAATTATGTTTCAACATTGGCTGGTTGGGAAAAATATTATGGCTAATGGGAGGAAGTGGAGGGGAGAGGTTTGAGCAAGAGCCAAGATCCTCAGCTCTGTTGCAGAACTTCACATCAGAGCCCTGTACACTTCTGAGAACACAGCACACACACATCAGTTGACATATTAACACAGCAAACACAATGACAATTCTCCTGGCCTGGTTTGACTAAGTGGAGTGGTGGGGGTCTGCAGGTTCAGAAAGAGATGCAGTGGTCAGTCTGGGCAGAGAGTACACAGCAGACATGCCAGTGGTATTACTTACGTGTGCAGGGAAGGGCTGGAGCCGCATTCTGCTCTCCTCGGGGTGGTTCACCTCTCCCATGGGGAGATAGGGTTTCTGCCCTGATCCCGTCTCGTACATGGACATGGGCCTACTGCCCCGGGCGGATGGCCGTCGCTTTAAGGAAGAGTGGTTGGAAGTGTCTGTATGCTCAGAACCAGTTTGCACCTGATATATAGTGGTTGTGGCCTGTTTCCTGAGGTTCGAATTTTCACTCTGGAGTGTTTGAAGCTGAAAGACATGTTTGGCAATGGGACTGTGTTTTTCTACAGCAAGCAGAAAAAGCAAACACCAACTAAATGAATACAATTATTGGCTTTAACAATAAGAACAGTTACAGTTAGCTGAGCTGAGAGCAAAAGGCAGCTACCAACAAAAATCCTTTCTTCTAGAGTGAACGACAATCAACTCACTTCATCACTTAAGCAAATGAAAGAGTTTAATTTCGGGGTGTGGGAAAATTGTAACTTTGAACTTTGTGAAAACTAGAGGCAGATGACTAACCTCTTAAAATTTTGGCATGGGGCAGGGGATGGGCTGGGAAATGTTTGTACACAAGGTGCACTCTGGATTACTCTACGGCTGGATTCAAGCAAGAGCGTGAAACTACTACAACCTCACTTAGGTAACTTGCTTTTCAAATGAGTCCTAAGTGAGTAACAAATGCCAAAAATTACAGCAGACACTATGGAAGCAGCACAGAGATAACCAGGGTTGCTTTGCAAAAGCAAGAAAGACAGCAGAGTTCAGCGGATGAAGTATTAGATTAGCTACTGCTTTCCAAAAAGCTCACAAGAAGAATTATGATCAACAAGTTTTTATTACATAATACTCTTAATATTCCAAACAATTTAGCATGTTTTTTGTTTGTTTGTTTAAATCGAGGGAATCAAATCATGGCAAGTTTGGATATATTAACATCTCATGAAGAAAACTGTAGGCCTACAAAACTAAGTTTATATCTTCATCTGAATGTTCCACGTAGCATGCTTGCTTCCCTCTGGTGCTTGATCATCTTTCAGTTGGGGCTGGACTTTTGGGCCTTTCTCTCCTTGGGCTTTGTCACACAGAAACACAACCATGGTAGTGTTGGCTTCAAGCATTCTAATCTGCCTGGCACCACCCCATCTTAGAGGCTGTCACAGGGAAGCCCTGAATGCTCTTTCCATTCCTCACATGCAGGCTGCTTCATGATGTTTGGTGGATTAGAGTTAAGGGGTCAGCAAGGATTCATGTTACTCTTTACATCTGCCATGTTAAACACAATGAACGGAGTCCACTCTGCACCAAGTCCTCTCCGCTCTGGTGCGCCTTCATCTTCCATGACAATTGTTAAGCTGTACGGTGTGAGTTCAGCTGTCTACACTTTGACAGTGATTGTAAAATCTGACCAAGTTCCCCACCAGTGACAATGTTTAGGTCCAAGCAACTGTATTTGTGCCAGAAGATCATAACTTTCTCAGTAGCACACCCATTCAGTGTTAGGAGTTACTTTTAGTTTTTATTAAGAAAGCACCAATCTGTGACAAATACACCAATAGGAGCTGCTCCTCTTCATTAATTAGCATCCTTTCCAAGCAACTGTTAAATGTGAAAGATCAGATACAAATCACACTACTTAGTTTGTTATTAAATAAAAACAAAAACTTTACCTAATTTTGAAATAGAATCACTACATCTTTGCAAAATAAATGAACACTACATACTTTATACGAACTGTTCAAAAGCTCTGTGACAGTGTGACTCCCCCGTTCAACCCAATTTCTCCAAGAGTGATCTACTAAGGGATGCTCGCTACTATGCCATAAAGACTTTTGTCTGAGACTCCCTTTCCAAAGAAAGAAGAACTGCACAGTGGCAAGCAGCCACTGAAAATTCTTATATACTAGGATCCAGACAAGCACAAAGCACCTGTCAAAACTATCAGAGGGACACATGTTCTAAAGTAGAATGGCCAAGGTCCAAAGAATGAGAACCTGGCTGAAGGGCTGCCCACACTAACTGACCAGTGTGTTTGGACATGTGCTGTGTTACAGGCTTTTAACATGGCCAGCCCTTGAAATTGGACTCTCAATACTTTTCATGCCTCTAAAACCTCCAGCCCAGATTTTGTTTGAATGTATTCTGATGATCGCCAAGTTCCAGATCTTGGTTTTTAAAGTCTTAGTCCTGTGTATTTAGAAAGGATACATTTTAAGGGTACTTATCTCAATAATGACCAGGCTACCCTTTTTTGGTTGTTGTTGTTTGGAAAGAGTGTCACAGGAAATAGGAAGTTACAAATCATTCAATAGGCTCAGAAACAAAAAGTATTTCTAAGAATGGAAGAGATGATCAATGAGCAATGGCAAATCATTTCCTTCAGCATTAAGATTCTTAAAGAAGCCTAAGAGGTTTGCTCTCAAAGACACAAGGTTATTTCTGGTGAGTCTGATCACCAAATACTAAGAATGGAAGAGATGATCAATGAGCAATGGCAAATCATTTCCTTCAGCATTAAGATTCTTAAAGAAGCCTAAGAGGTTTGCTCTCAAAGACACAAGGTTATTTCTGGTGAGTCTGATCACCAAATACTAAAAGCAGCTCTCTAGAATAAAAAAGGTGGTATTTAGCAGACTGATGGGCAATGGCAAAGTCAGCATGTTTCAGAAAAAAAATTTGTCAACAAAATTATTAGTTCAATTAGTGGGACAAACTATGATCCATTAAATAAAAAGTATTTCAGAAAAGACAGAGAAAATGCAAATCTTGTCTGTTAGGGCAAAGTACACCTTGTGTTTCAATGAAAGGTAAGCTGCTGCAAGCATGCTGGCCCTGGGAGGTACAGGCCCAGTCAGCCATGCTCCCAGATGCATGCCAATGCCAGTCCTAGATGGCGCTGGGCACACAGATTGAGGGTTCTTGGAACAGCAAGAACTAATTCTAGTGAACTATCTGATTAACATTGTGGGTCTGTGTAGAGTCTGATAGATTCTCTTTCTTTTCTATTGTAGGTAAGGTAGCCATTTATCTCAGAAGGTCCCAGACCAAATCTCTGGTGAAGGTCTACTTCCCTCCTTTAGGAAGCATCTCTGCAAAGCGGCTGACCACACAAGGAGAGGCACCATGTCCTCAGTTCATGAAAAGGAAACAAATCACTCTTTAATCACAGTATAAAGGCAGATACACTGTTTTATTTCTATCTAAGGGAACTGTGCAGAATCACATTTTTGAAGAGAATTAAACAAATAAGAGCAATATCTATAAAATCCTAGCCATCACTTAAAAAAAAGTCAACTTCCTTTTCATAGCATTCTCATCAAGAAGTGCATCCAGAATCTCCCTCAAGTATATGCTTGCTATATCCTTGGCCATATTTCCTTTTGGGGGTTAACACAGTCATGTATTTCTTTCTTAAAGGGTACTGAATGAAAAAATGCTGAACAAATGGGACTGTTTCTTACTAGCCTATAGTTCTCGCTAATATGAATGGAGTATCTTCACATATTTATTGAGAACCTACTTATTGTGTGGCAGACCCGGCTCTTGGCTCTGAGGACACCACCAACAAGTGATAAGTACTGGTGAAAAATCAAGCAGAGAAGTGGGATGAGGTTGCCCAGGTGGAAGTGACTAACCATTTAGAACAAAACTACACAGCAAAAGCAGAGTCCTGTCCAACGTGTTCTGGTCTGTCCTCCCAGAGTGATTATTCTTGAGAACTAGCAACGGGAAGAAAAACCTCCAGGCAGTAGCCCCCAGGCTCCCAGGAAGCACAGAACAGTGCAAGGGTTACTGAACTGACACCAATACTCCTATTTGGAAAATTCACTCTGGGGGCGTCCAAAGGCTCGTGGAAAAACTCCATTCTCTTTGAACTCTATTTTCCCACTGACTTTTTGAAGCCCCCTCATAGTTCATATCAAAGAAATCTTCATCGAAATATCCAAACACATTCTGCTTCCAAATCGACAGCTTGGCCCAAGGATTTTTAGCTCTATTATAACAAATGCTTTTCTTTCCTCTGGCCACAAGCATCACGCCTGCGCTTCTTCCTTATACTACAGGATGAAAGAGTCAGTCACCCTGGCAATTTATGAATGTGTTACCTTTTTCTGCATAATTCTCAGCTCGTCACTCAAGTTGTTATTCACCTTCATTAGCTGCTGTATTTTGGCCTCAGAAGCCACTAGAGCGTTTTTGACCTCCATAAATTCTTGTACAGTGACTGGTCCATCTGATAAATCTGAATCTAGGCTCTAAAAATAAATTGGGGAAAACGTTCACAATCTGAGTTGATGATAACATTAAAGACTAACAGCTAGTGCATTTCAAGTTTTGACAATGCCAGCTGAATCGTAAAATCCATCAAACCAAATAAAGGCTTCCGAGAATAGCACAAAATTAACATAAAAGGGGAACTATAACACTTGGAAAATGTGAGTCAATATTTCCTAACAGGACAGACTGTGTGGCTATTCATCTTCTCTGACTGATTCTCTGAGCGAGTTTGTCTTGTCTTGTTTGCCTTTCTCTTGCTCATCCATTTTTCTCCTTTGTTCATTTTTTTCACTCACTCCTTCATTCCAACGGATTTTTACTGAGCATCAGGAGTGCAGCAGACAGTGTTCTGGGTGCTCGGGATAAATAAGAAAACCAAGCAGACAAAGATTCCTGCCTCCCTGGAATTTCCACCTTTACAGAATGAAGCAGATACACAGGAAAATACGGAGATATAGAATATGGTAGAAGGAGGAAAACGAGCAGGCTGAGCAGCATAAGAGAACCGAGGAGCTGAAATCAGGGCTGACAGGAGGAGAAATGTGAGCAACAGCTGGAAGGAGGTGAGGACGTTAGCCCAGGCAGGAGGAGCAGAGGGAGCAGGGCAGAGAAGCACGGAACAGTCCAAGTGGCTGGGGGGCCTGCCATGTGGGGCCCATGTATGAACTCTAGTGTTCACTCTGGGTTGGTGGGCTGCTTTGGGGAGTCTGGACAGGGGAGTTCCAGGTGGGATGAGCAGCTCTTGCCTTTCCTTCTGGGTTCTCTGCAGTGGCCCCATCAGCTCACTGTCACATGAGATAGAAACTTAACCAAGTGCCCACTTAAAACAACTGGTTTATTGCTAAGATCTTTTTACTCTCTCTCCCTATTCACCCATTCTCAAGCTGAGGCTTGGGGATTCAACAGTAGGGGGACAGAGAAGGGACCTGCCACCCTCCTCTGCAGACTACCTGGTGAGCAGCCTTTCTCCCACCGGCTCTTCACTCAGGCTGAGACAGCTTATGTTTGCTCTTGTTTGGACCTCCAGGAGAGGGGCCTCACCAGGCACCCTGCCCCCACTCTCTGACCCATCTTCAGTGTTCCAAAGCTGGGCTATGTCCACTGCTTGCCTGCCTCAAGCTGCCTGTGCTCTGCACACCTGACCAAGTTCAAGCTCCTCCCAGCAGGCACTGAGTTCTTCCAGGGTGGGGCCTCGTCCTCAGCTGCAGCTTTGAGTTCCACTCTTTTTAGGCTGTGCCTCTATATGAGCAGGTTTCCCCTCTAGGCACCCTAGCTTCCCCAGTCTCTGCCTAGACTGCCCCTCCCTGCTACAGCATCCCATTAACAAGCTTTCCCTGGCACCCCTTGGTCATCTCCCTCTTGCCCCAGCTTCTACTTGTGAGTCTCATGAGATGAATCATCTTGTACCTTTAATTTCAGTTAGCTTCACCTATTAGGTGGTGACATCCTCATGGGAAAATAACCAAAACTTGCCCAATACTGAACATTATCCAGAGAAGTCACCAGTAGACAGCTGAAGGAATGCACACACTAGTCACTACTCACACATTTTATACAATCACAATGCAGACCTGCTGTGACTGAGCAAATTCACTCTGGGATGCAGGAGCCCTATATTAAAACGATTTGTCTCATTTGTGATTTTGGTTGGCCCAAGCTAGTATTGAACCCAACTTTCAACAGATAGCATCTTCCATAGGACTAGCCCTCAAGTGATTTGCAAATAAGGCAATGGTGCAAGAGAAATATTTGAAAAGGAGACCTGTGCCATTTCTGTCTGCAGTGTGTGATCCTACCTTCTGCCTGTTTGCCTTGGTCGTGGTGGTTTCCAAATCCGTGTCTTCATCTGATGCCACACTGTCATAGTCTGGCTGGTCATTGTCTTGGCTCTCAACACTGTGCTGGTTATTGATGGTTTTCAGGATGAGCTCCACATTGTCTAGTGACAAAAATAAACAGCTTTATTTCAGGCCTGGGGGGATAAAAAACTTTGTTTTGAATTTTGAGTTTTGAGTTTCATCATTTAAAGAACAGAAAGGATATGACGAAATCAACAATGTCAAAAGAATCACAAGTAGATTCTGGGAATGCATTCAAAGACAGTTGGAAATACAAGGAAAAGGTGCTCAGCTTTGAGAGATTCTGATTCAGGAAGCAGAAGAAAGCAGCAGGAACTACAAACAGGCAAGAATCAAAGATTCAACAGGAAGCATATACAGTAGGAAAATCACTTCTCCCATTATCCCTGACCCCTTCCCCTAGCAGCTCCTGTGAACTGCGGTACTGGCCCCAGGAAAAGAGCCTACTGCCCTAACCATCATAAGCCCTGCCAGGACAAAGAGACACAGCCCCAAGCCCCAAACTTCTGCCCGAAAATCACCAAGGCAGACCTGTCCTGGGTCCACTTGAAGTGTGCTATCACCTTTCTCTGGAGCCCTGGTATGGCTCTCTAGAATAAGCACTGGACTGCAATGTTGGTTTGAGCTGCTAGGTCGGTGGTTCAAACTCTCCCTATAAAGGACTTACGCTCCTCGTAAACCCTATACAGGGTTGCTATGAGTCAAAAACAACTTGACAACACTTAACAACACATCCTTCCAGAGTCCTGGTGTGGCACTGTAGAATAAGCATTAGACTGCTAACCACAGGTCAGCAGTTCAAACCTACCAGCTTCTTAGCTGAGTCAGAACCAACTTGATGGCACTTAACACTGCTGGTGGCAAGTCTGCTTCAAACTGCTACAGAAGGCCTGTCCAGCGGAATCTGTCCCTATCATCAGCACTCTACCAGCCTCCTGGAGCTCCCCGCAGCTCAGGCCTCTGAAACCAACAGAGCAGACTTTCTGGGGAGTCAAGTTAGGTCTGTCTGCTCCCCGTTCCAGTCAGTGCTGAGGCTGCTGTGTGCTAAGAAGCAGACATCTTTTTGGGAGCTGTGTCCCATAGCCAACATCCTCCAGGGGGGCAGGGGCTCTGATGACAAGGCAGAGTCCCTGGAGTTCCGTTTGAAGCATACCAGCACCTCCCCACCCAGATACTGTACACCTGCAAGCCTGCTGTGAATTGCTACACAAGGGTCCACCAGTGAAGTCTGCCCCCAAAGTCAGTGCTTTACCTGCCTCCCCGCATCTGAAACCAAAAGGACAAACCTTCCTAGGGATCAGTGAGGGTTAGAATGACCCCACTTCTGGTTAGTGCTAATGACTGCTGACTATAGCTACTATGTACTAGGAAGTAGGAGTCTTAAGAGGGGGCTGCACACAAAACTAACAATCTACCAGGGAGACTCAGAGAGCAACAAGACATGGCTATCTAAACAGAGCATAACAACCCCTGTATTGCCTGACAATTGTTAGCTGCCAGGCTGCTGCAAATGGCTGACGAGGGCCTCCATAGTAGAGTCTACTCCCATAGTCAGCACTCTCCCTGCCTCTCTGTGCACCCCGTAGCCCAGGACTCTGAATCCAACAGAAGAGTCTGCCTACTCCCCCTTCCAGTCAGCACTGAGGACTGATGACTGAGGATACTTTGTGCTAGGAAGCAGGCATACTGAGTGGAGGCTACACCCACAACCAACATACCACAGGGGGGCTCTGATAGCAACAAGGCGTACCTTTCTGGGGGTCCATTAGAGGTATGACAATCCCTCTCCTAGTTGGTAACTCTCGGCTGCTGGACTAATATGAACTCACAGAAGGTTCTCTGCAGTAAAGAGCTGGGTCACCTAAGTAGACACAGACTGCCCCCAATCATCATAGGGTCACTGGGACCCTGAAACCAGTAACACAGATCTCTTGAGGGCCTTCTTAGGGGGTGCCAGCCCCTCCTCTTTCTGAAAAGGGGGAAAGTCTGAGTGTGCTTCCCCTGGTGGCCAGCTCAAATATAAGCAGCTCCTACAAAGCAGGGAAAGAAACCTCGGGCAAAACTGAAGGGTCACTCCTAAAACATATGACAGCCAAACTAGAGAAGGGGCAGGAGACAACCGCATCCCCTCCTGGACAGCTTAGTTAATGCATTACATCTTGCCTGAGTGGCTGCGCCTGCTGGTACTCAGACTATCCATCGGGTGTGCTCTGGTATGTTTGGAAGAGATTGAAAGTTATAAACAGATTTGGAACTTTCATATCTTAATTACACCAGGGAGGGAGAAGAAGAGGAAACGGTAAGCAAACACCAAAGATCTTTTTTGTCTATACTACATTCTGGAAAAAGCAAAACAAAAGAACACCCAAGTCCCTTTTTAGATGTTCTGCCCAATATAGAAATTTCCATTTTTTCTTTTCATTTTTCCACTTTTTGATGCCTCCTCGTTATTCACCTATTCACCTAACAACGGGACATCTAAATATGTAAAACAAATACTGCAGGGAAAAACAGACAGTACTACAATAATAGTTGGAGACTTTAACACACCCACTTTTGTATCAGACAGAACATCTAGAAAGACGATCAACAAGGAAACAGAGGATTTGAATGACACTACAGACCAACTACACGTAACGGGCATACACAGAATGCTCCACCCCCCAAAGATCATAATATATATTCTACTCCAATGCACAAGATCATTTTCCAGGACAGATCACATGATAAATCACAAAGCAAGTCTTTATAAATTTAAAAAAGGACTGAAATCATACAAAGTATTTTCTCTGAAGCTAGAAGTTAATAAGAGAAAAACCTAGAAAATATACAAACATGGAAATTAAACAACAGATTATTAAACTACCAATGGATCAAAGAAGAAATTACAGACTCTCCAAGTCAAACAAAAATGAAAAGTACAACACATCAAAACTTAGAGGATACTACAAACTAGAAAGAGAAGAACAAACTAAGCCTACACCTACCAGAAAAAAGCAAATAACAAAGATCAGAGCAGATATCCATAAAATTGAGTGTTGCTGAATTAAAGTTATTTTCAAGTTAAACCAAACCAAAGTCAAGCCCACGACCATCCAGTCACTCCAGCTCATAGCGCCCTGTCTAGGGACAGCTGGTGGGTTGGAATCACCGACTTGGCTGTTAGCAGCTCCAGGGCTTATCCTACAGCGCCACATCAGGACTCCACGTGAAATCATGGCACCTCTGAAACAGGTGCTAGTTGACTTTCTTTTCCATTTTAAAGAACATTAATTCTCACTCTAAATATTTCAAGTTTATAATGTTGTTGTTGTTGTTGTTTTGTACCGGGGAGTCGGTTCCGACTCATAGCGACCCTGCCCTGTACAGGGTTTCCGAGGCTGTAAATCTTTACAGGACCAGAAAGCCTCATCTTTCTCCTGCGGAACAGCTGGTAGTTTCGAACTGCTGACCCTGAGGATAGCAGCCCGATCTATAACCACTACACTACTAGAGCTCAGATTTTAATTATTTAGAACTCTGTTTTGTAAATAAACAACACTGAGTTACTATTTCAATCAACAAAGCTTACTTTCTTATGTCTTTTAACAAGAGCTAAGTTAGACTTTTGGGTTAAATTCAGGAGGCAGCTTTGTAAGGAAGAGAAAGCTGATAACACTGAATAACAGGTAATCACTAAAAGGTCACTATGAGTTAGGAGTTCTGCTATGGTGCTGTGAGGACACAGAACCGGAAGGCTAGTTTGAACTGCAAGGTGAGCAGTTCAAATTCACCAGTCGCTCCTTGGAAACCCTATACACGGTTGCTATGAGTCAGAACGAACTTGACGGCACTTCACAACAAAAACATGAGTCAGATTAACTTGATGGCAGTGAGCTTAATTTTGGTTTGGTCTAACTTGGAGGTAGTTTCAATTCACTAGGACTCGAAGTAGTTGGTCAGTCAAAAAGAGGAAAACCCTTAACAAGATGGATTGACATGATGGCTGCAACAATGGACTCAAACAGCAATGTGACGCTGGCACAGGATCAGACAGTATTGTACAAGGGGTCGCTATGGCTAGGAACTGACTCAGTGGTACAGGATCAGACAGTATTGTACAAGGGGTCGCTATGGCTAGGAACTGACTCAACGGCACAGGATCAGACAGTATTGTACAAGGGGTCGCTATGGCGACGAACTGACTCAATGGCACAGGATCAGACAGTATTGTACAAGGGGTCGCTATGGCTAGGAACTGACTCAATGGCACAGGATCAGACAGTATTGTACAAGGGGTTGCTATGGCGACGAACTGACTCAATGGCACAGGATCAGACAGTATTGTACAAGGGGTCGCTATGGCTAGGAACTGACTCAGTGGCACAGGATCAGACAGTATTGTACAAGGGGTCGCTATGGCTACGAACTGACTCAGTGGCACTGGCAGATCAAACCCAACAGCTCCTCAAAAATCCTAAACAGGGTCACTATGATTCAGAACTGACTCGACAGCACTTAACAACAACAACGAGGGTCAGAGAAGCAAATGTTTAGTTGTAACATATTGCCAGTAAAACATATAAAATTTCAAATAAGCCATAATATATTGATGACTGCTTTAGTTAATATAGGACTCTAAACTGAATACTAGTGTTAAGTTCAGAAAGTCAAAAAAGCAAACATGTACAGACTTGAAATAGTTACCTTTTGAACTTGAGAGAGGACTGCCCTGCTGTCTCCTCTTGGCATCGCTGAGAATGTCGATTACCAACGTGGCAAACTCATGGGCATTAAACCGAGCTAACTTCTGTCTGCCCTAAGGGTGAGAAAACAACTGGAAATATTCTCAATATAGAAGAGATATATGAAGGGACTTCAAAAAGTCAGAAGGAAACTAGAATTAGGAGGTAATGAATTTTTCCACAAATTGTTTTTTTAAGTTTCTTGGTACATATTCACATAAAACTCATTGGACTATTACTAAACTCCCGAGAAGACCTTCCAGCATTTTTAAAATACAATTATTGATAGCCATAATTGAATCAAGTATTTTCTAAGCTCACAGTTTAAAATCATTTACACAAGAGAGCTTTGTAACATTTAAGTTATTATGATGTATATTTTGTTGTAGTGAACAAAAAATGGTTCTATTTAATGCTTTTAATATTAATTTAGTTTTTAAGTAGATCCAGTAGTGAAATATTAAATTGTAGGGAAATTTCCGAATTTCAAGATAAGCTATGTTTATTCATCATTATAAATAGTCAGTCCTGGTATGGTATTGTAAAATATACACTGGACTGCTAACCATTTGAACCACAAGGTTCAAATCCACCAGCCACTCCTTGGAAACTGTACACAGAGTCGTTATGGTTTGGAATGACTCGGCGGCACTGAACAACAACAACACATATGGCCATTATTGTTCTTGCTAAGTGTCGTCGAGTCATTCCCACCCACAGCAACCCTGTACAGTTTTAAAGGAGCATCTGTGGAATCTGAATTGCTGACCTTGTAGTTCAGACTGATCTTGTAGTCCAATTTTTATCTTACAACATAACACCAAATTGCAATGCCTTTCTAATTTATGTATTACTTCTCTTCATGTTGTTTAGATTGGGCTAATACTCTTGTGGCGCTGCAAGTTAATGTGCTGGACTGTAAAATCAGTTTGAACTGCAAGATTCGTCGTGTAAACTCAACAGCCATTACCTGGAAATCCTCTACGGGATCACTACAAGCAGAACCAACTCGATGGCACACAACTACAACAACAATGCTCTATTACCTCACATATGGTTTGATGAAAATCACTGCACAAACCTTTGAATTTTTTATTATTTGATTAGAACATACTCCCTAGCGAGGGCTTCCTTCACAAAAGGATGTAGAGACATACCTCAGAGACACCGTAGGTTCGGCTCTAGACCACCACAATACGGCAAACATCACTATAAAATTAGTCACACAAATTTTTTGGTCTCCCAGTACAAACAAAAGTTATGTGGACAATCCAGATTCCAACAACATTCTTCAAAGAGATGGAAAGGACAATTACTAATTTTATATGGAAAGGAAAGAGACCCAGGATAAGCAAAGCACTGATGAAAAGGAAGAACAAGGTTGGAGGTCTCTCACTCCCCGATTTCAAACTTTACTACATGGCTACGGTGGTAAAAACAGCCTGGTACTGGTACAATGAAAGAGACATTGATCAATGGAACAGAATCGAGAATCCAGATATCAACCCAACCACCTACAGCCAAATGATCTTCGACAAAATGCCTAGGCACATTGCATGGGAAAAAGACAATCTCTGTAATAAATGGTACTGGCAGAACTGGAAAGCGCTATGCAAAAGACTGAAACCAGACCTTTACCTCACGCCATACACAAAAATGAATTCATCATGGATCAAAGATCTAAATGTGAATCCCAAAATTATGAAGATCATCAATGAAAAAATAGGGACAAACGTGAGGGCACTAATTCAGGGCACAGACAGGCTGCCACACATTTTGAAAAGTACACAAACAAAAATAGACAAAATAGATGAGTGGGTCATACTAAAAATTAAAAACTTGTGTTCATCAAAAGACTTCACCAAGAGAGTAAAAATAGAACCCACAGACTGGGAAAAAATCTTTGGCAACGACATATCGGATAAGGGACTCATCTCTAGAATATATAGGAAAATACTACACATCTACAAAACCAAGACAAATAACCCAACCAAGAGATGGGCACAGGATAGGAACAGACACTTCACCAGGGAGGAGATCCAGGCAGCCAATAAACATATGAAGAGGTGTTCACAATCACTAGCCATTAGAGATGCAAATCAAAACAACAATGAGATACCACCTCACACCAGCAATAACAGCAAAGATCAAAAAAGTTGAGGACAATAAATGCTGGTGGGGATGTGGAAAGACTGGGACACTCCTGCATTGTTGGTGGGACTGCAAAACGGTCCAACCTCTCTGGAAAGCAATATGGCGCTTCCTCAGAAGGTTGAAAATAGAAATACCTTATGATCCAGTAATTCCTCTACTTGGTATTTACCCACAAGACAAACAAGCCACAACACGGGGAAGATATATGCACACAAATATTCATAGCTACACTATTTACAATAGCAAAAAGATGGAGACAGCCTAAGTGCCCATCGACTGAAGAATGGATAAACAAGCTGTGGTACATACACACAATGGAGTATTATGCTACCTTGAAAAATAACAAGGAAGCTACATGCCACTTCCTAACATGGATGAACCTTAAGGACATTATGATGAATGAAGTGAGTCAATCACAAAAGGAAAAATACTGCATAGGAGCACTACTGTAAAAGACTAAGAAAAAGAACCCATACTAATCCACTCAAGTAGATTCCTAGCAGGTTGCTAGGACATAGGGGTAGGAATAAGGGTGGGATGGAAAGGCGGTACACAGGGCAGGGAATAGACACAGGATAATTTGGGTATTGGGTAGGGGGGCAATATACAAGTAGGGAGAGGGGAATGGAAGAACAAGGCAGACAGGAGAACAATTAGGCAGGTATGAATGAGCTAAATGGGACAGAGGTTAAAACTGATGTAGGCACAGCCTTGGAACAATAAGGCTCTGGGATCCAGAGACTGGGAAAGGGTTGGAATGGAGAAAGGAAGGGAATAATGTTGAGATACTTGGATGACTTTTGAACCTTGGTTTTCCATGCATTATAATATAAAACAGTCACTGGAGGGAGTGAAAGGAATAGCCAGAAATATCACCATAGAAAGCTTGTAAGTCCGTCTTCTGCCTATAACTAATTGGAATACCTAAAATGGGGCTACAAATGTATCTAGTGAAGGAGGTCTCATGAGGAGCCTCTGCATTACATAAAACTATAGAAGGAAGCCTGAACCACATCCAGACCATCAGAGAAGGGAAACTTTCCTTTTGAAAGGACAAGTGGACCAGCCTGGAGCAGCCAGAAAACCAGAAGACACTTCTTGAAAGAAGGACCTACAGGAAAAATACAAAACAACAAGGGCAGTCCAACTGTTACCACAAGAACAAACAAGCTGTCTGCCCAGGAGATATCAAGGTAAGTGATCAGGTCTTCTCAGTGCAAATCCTCCTCCAAGACTAAGACGCAATGGGAAAACACATTCTGATTGGCGACCACACACGTCACCCATAAAGAGAAGTGACCGAAGAACATCGAAGAAGCAGTGAGCTAAGCCCTGCATCGTTCAGCAGACTATGGTGAGCCCAGGTGGAGACCTGTTGGTCAGCAGTGAGGCAAGACCTGGGGACTCATGGGCTAAGAGTCAGTGACACATCTGCAGAGGACTAGAGTGGAGACTGAAGCGACCAAATGATAAGAGGGTAGACAGACGCAGGAACACCCACACCTGCAGATGATACCTACTTGCCATGGCTCCAATGATGGGACGAACAAAGCTCAACCCAAAGAACAAAGAGGAAAAAAGAATCATCTGATACAATTTAATAAACTGGACATCCACGTATAAATGCAGTAGCTCAAAAGAGGAAACAAATCCCTGCTCCCAGAATTATTCCCAGCCCCTCCACACAAAGAGTAGATAAGGATGGACAACTTGAACATTGACTAACCAAAAATGGGAGAAGGGATACAAAGGTTAAGAAGTGACTGGCTTACAAGCTTTCAAGAGGGAACCTAGAACCACAGGGCGGGGAGGATGGTAGATTCTCCAGTGAGTAGTATCCGACCTATCTAGGAAGGGCAGATGAAAAGAAATGCAGATGGGTCCCTTGGGATGCAAGGGTGAATAATTGTCACCAGGACTGACTGTGAGGACTGGAAATGTAAAGGTGGACATTTTATAGCAAGGAGGGGCGTGATTAACCTTTCAGTCTAGGAGCGGAGGGCCCTGGGACCATCAATGGAGAAGAGTGGAGAGTGGGACCCCAACCAGAGGAGCAGTGAGTCCAGAGACTGAGACAGAGTGGATGACGTGAAGAGAGAGGATGTCGTGAAGAGACGGAGTGGCTGAGGACTAGGGATCCAGAGAGGGAGAGGGGCTGTGTGCTGAGGACCGTGAGGGGAGGGTGGGCGGGATTACAGGGTATAACCTTTGGTTGGGTGACGATGCATGGACAGGATGGCAATGAGACGATGTATGATGGAATGAATGTAAAACTAATGTTCCCCCATGTAGACTATCACACAATAAAACATTTAAAAAAAAAAAAGTTATGTGGACACTATAGTCTATTTAGTGAGCAACAGTAATATGAAAAAGTTTAAAATGCTGTGAGAAGGACCAAAATGAGACAGAGACACAAAGTTAAGTGCATACTGTTGGAAAAATGACAACAGATTTGCCTGATGCACAGTTTCCACAAACCTTCAATTTGTAAAAAGCACACTATCTGCAGAGTCCAAGGGAGGCACAGTACACTGAGATATGCCTGCGCTTAATTTTGAGGCTCCTGAATGGATTTATAAATTGCTTTCTGAAGTTTGCAGGGATTTAAATTCTTCTCTGCTATGTGAAGAAGGCCCATCTATGAGTATCCATTGATTATACATCTTATATTGAAATCAAAGTTTCATTACCATCTCTAGGATGCTTGCTTCGATTACTAATGAGGCTAAACATTTCTTCACATTAGCAAGCCCTCTATAGTTCTGTGAATTGCTTTACATTATTTTCCAGTCAAGTCTTTACATATCTCCTGGTTTTCTTATCAATTTGTGAGTTGTGTGTAGAGGTGGTAACTATAGGATACTAACATTTTATCAATCAAAAAACTTAACATACCCGCCCTAGGAAAACAAAATACCATGATATCAAGCCATTCCCAAAATACCACTAAGAGATACTTTTCAAACTCAGCCACTTGCCTGGTTTCGTGTGGACGAATACTCGGGGTTGACCGGAAGGAAGGGAACAACGGTTGTCTCAGTTACCAGGGTGCTGTGGTTTTGAGTGGCAAGCCAGACTAGCCAGAGGGAAAAGTCAGAAAGAAAATCTCATCACAATTGGTGTGCCACTGATGCCCTGGGAGCCACGGCTTGTGCTTACTAAGGAGACTTGGGGTAGTACGTTCTGAAGTCAACACAGAGAGGTAAATATCGATACCCAGGTTAACCAGGACAGAAGAAGCTGGGCAAGGTAAACCCACTGATAGCAGAAGCTTACTAGGTAAAGCCAAATGTTAAGTCACCTGCATCTGTCTCTCGCCTGTCAACTTCGTCATACACGTCCATGGCAAGTTCTTCAAACAAATGATTACTTAGCTGAAAGTAAAAAAATGTCAGGAACAAAAGAAGCAAGGATTAACACAAGGATTAACACTGAAGGGCCTTAGTTGCCCTCTTATTTCCCAATGTCTTATCTAAAGCCAGAACTTATTAGTAAATACCCACTGTTAAATGAACAGAAGATACAAATTCCAAAATAGTGCAGACTATAGAAACTCGTTACTTTTGCTACACAGGTGTGGTTGTTCCTCTTAAGGATGTAAGATAATGTGCATAGTTCCAGCTCCTTATTTCTCACATGAATATTTACTACCCTTTCAATTTCCTCTTTTGCTTATAAGAATGCTTGTCAGGTTCCCAAAACACAAGGGATCCTAAACACTTGGTAGGATAAGTAGCCAAAACATGTCAGGTTGAGAGAATTACAATGCTCCACTGAACTAAAATATTACCCAGGCCTCAGGGAAGTTCCTCTGCTACCTTTCTCACTAGCAGTCCTTCAGTCCCCCAAAGAACGGAGCTTTGGAAGCTCTACAAAGGGACCTATGAGTACACTGTGCAGAGCCATCCCCACACAGACTGTAAATGCCTAACATAAGCAGTGGAAATGGCAGAACAATCAAGGTCTTCCTCCACTCAGACCAGGAGAGTCCCTGGGAGGGTGACACTAGCTCTCCCTGCATTTTGTCTCTCATGAAACTCACCTCACCACTGAGAGGGATCATTTCTCAATTGGCTACTTCCCTGCTCTGGGAGTGCAGACTCTGTGTTTGTTCCCCACTACTGTGCTCTTCACACTCAACAAACACGATGGGCCGGTGAGGAGGTACTCGATAAATATCCACCCACAGACAGGCCAAGAGGTATTTTATACAGAGATTTAAAATGCTGGCTACGAAGACCTCATAGCAGCACATCAAAATGGGTACAATACACTATCAGGAGAAAAACAACCACTGCCAAAACAACAAAAAAAGTCATGATACAAAATTCTATAGTTAAGTTATGCTCAAGCTTCAGTTTGAAACATACTTACGAAGTAAGAATTGGAAGAAATACACCAAAATATATTATCAGAATCCATTAAGAGTACGTTGCTGTTGTTGTTAAGAGCTGTTGAGTCGATTCTGACCCATAGCGACCCTGTATAGGGTTTCCAAGAAGCAGCTGGTGAGTTTGAACCACCGACCTTGCAGTTCAAATGGCTTTGCAGTCTGGTGCATTAACCCACAGCGCCACATATAGTGATGGAGACTACCTTCTCTATTTTCCAAGTTTTCTCTAATGTGATTACATTACATTTATACTTAAGTCAACTGTGAGAGCCTATTGCTGGTTAAGATGACGAAGGATTAAGAACTTGACCTTGCTTTATAAATACAGTCTCCTCCAGGGGGCTACTAGGCAGCGTTATTGTTACTAACAACAAAAATGGTGAAGATTGACTGAGTGCTGACATCCCAGGCACTGTCCTAACACCGTATTTAACACAACAGTTTTATGAAGATAGAGATGATCACCCCATTTTTCGGATAAGGAATCGAGGCACAGAACTTAGTATCTTATCTAAAGTCACAAAGTTAGTAAGTGATAGACCTGTAAACCAAATTTTAGTCTCTTAAAATATGAACATTTACTGATTCAAGGAATGCATTATAATTTTTTTTATATTCGTCTTCACTTTTCATCAGGAAAGAAGGAAGGACAGGAAGGGAGAGAGAGAGGAAGGAGGAAAGAAATCAGCAAGGGTGGATCAACACTGAACTAGCATTGGTCAGACTGGTCACCTGTGGGGAGGGGACAACCTAATGGGGGTCAATAAGTAATAATAACAGCAGCTAACCCTTCCTGAGGAGCCCTGGTGTGGTGCTATAGGATAAGCACTGGATTGCTAACTGCAAGGTTTGCAGTTTAAACCCACCAATCACTCTGCAGGAGAAAAATGAGACTTTTTACTCCCACAAAGGTCCCTATGAGTCCTACCTATTGACAGCCTTGGAAATCCTATGCAGGGCTGCAGTCGGAACTGACTCCACGGCACTGGGTTTGGTTTTGGTTGGAACCTTTATTGAGCAGTAATGATTTTCAACCTCTCTGGTGTCATTAACTCCTTTTTGTAGATGAGAATGCCAAGGCACAGAAAGGATAAGGATCTTGGCAAGGCTGAGATCTGAACCCAACCAATTTGACCCAGAGCCAAAGTTTTTGAGTGCTGTACTAAAGTGTGCTCCAGATCATTTGTTGTTGTTATTGTTAAGTGTAGACCTTGTGGTTCAAACCGACCTTGCAGTCCAGTGCTTATTCTATAGCGTCACACCAGGACTCCAGTGCACCTAACAACAACAAATGGAGTCCTGGTGTGGCACTATAGGATAAGCACTGGACTGCAAACCACAAGGTTGGCAGTTCAAACCAACCAGCACTCCTCAGAAACTATACAGGGTCGCTATGAGTTATAACCTACTCAACGGCACTTATTACTACAGCACATATTACTAAGAAAATCCTGGTGTGGCACTGTAAGATAAGCACTGGACTGCTAACTACAAGGTCAATGGTTCAAATCCACCAACCACTCCTTAGAAACCTTTACAGGGCCACTATGAGTTGGAATTTAATGTGTCAGCCCAGCAACACACACTAAAGATATTATAGGCATATCCTGACTTTCATGAAACTAGCACCCTAGCAAATACAGACAAGTCCAAGAAAATCACAATCATCTGCTTACATATTACTTAATTATAAAGAAATCACTCAACATTTACTATACAAACTCCTTAACTAAAGAAAAGGCAAAAAAACACACAGACACACAATACTGTAGATACAGAACACAGAGACACCAAACACATTGTATAAAATAACATTTATTTTATAGTACAATTAAATACTAGTGAAGGGTAAATTAATTTAATATTTAATACTTCGTATCAAGTGACGCTCTGGTAAAGGTGAAATAGGAAGTGAAAAGAAGTCATATATTCGGACAGCTGCAATTTCAGAGTTATGCTTTGGGAAAATAACTGCCTACTTTGTGTAGGTCGTCAGATTTCAGCTACTTGAATGATAAAAGGGCTGGAAGTGAGGAAAGGGGATGCCACAGACAAAAAATGGATTCCTAAACGAGTGCTTGAAGGTGACAGGTAGTTGTCTCACGAGGGTTAGCCAGTAAAGAATACTTAAACACACACACACAAACACACTCACACAATAGGTACCAGATGGGAAGTAGGGCAAAATCTGAAGAGAGTTGAATGACACCCTTAAGGGGTTACGAAAAAAGTTAAGAATCTTAGTTCTAATACAGAGCAATGAGAACAGTTAGGAGTGTAATCTGGTGGTGGAAATGGCTGATGAGCTACCCTGGTGAGGCATAATGGAGGGGGAACTAAACAATGAGAAATCACTAGCAGAGAAGATTTCTTGGGGCCTTGAAGTAGGCAAGATGAAAAAAATACACAGATGAGAGTGAGACTGGGTGACCCGCTGAGCTGGGTCAACTCGGAGCATGTACCCAGGGCAGGACTACCTGCTTTTAAAATCTTAAGTGTTGAGAACTTACATGAAAGGCATAGGATGTGCTGGGTCCCACATGGCAATAGATCAATCTCTGATACTCACCACTGCTTCACTGAATTTTATCATTCTCTGGAATCCTATATGGCTATTGGGGTAATGCCCAGGAATAAGTCTCACATTAACTCCTTGAAGTTGGGAGAAATTAGAGAACTCTCACCAGGAGAAACAACTTGCTAATAGTAGATGCATTGCTTCATTTAAATGGCAGAGAAAGATGCAGGATCTGAAGCAGAGCCAATGAATCAGATATACTAAACTTAACAGTACTTTCCATTTTCATCCCTCCGTAACTAAAAGGTCTGCTTCAGACTTAACAACATAGAAAAGGATGAACTAAGTCATCTGATGCGATAGGTCCATGGGGATGGGTACTGGAAGGGCACACTGACTCCCACGCTGGATTTCACCAATAGCGAGAGATACTCACAGATTGAAGTTTCTTCTTAGCAGCTTTTGCCAACTCAGACAAATCCAGGCTGCTAAGAAAATGTACAAAACTAATTAGCAAATAAATGAAACCATTTTCTTGTTGAGCTCTGTACAAGATTAAGATACCTCCAAAATCAAGAAAATTATAGTTCAGAGACATTGTCAAAGTCAAGAATTCTACAGCTAAATTGAGGCCAATGAGGAAACTTGGTGCAAGTCACTCCTTCTAGACATACCATAAATGATAGAACATGGCTAAGAGGAAAAATATCACTTAAAAACTAAAAGACAAAAACTATTGCCAAGCTAACCTCTAGGCTCTTATGTGAAAAGTTACAATTTTTGAAGAAAACCAAAAAAGCATGCTAGACATAAACACAAAAAGTCAGAATGGGAAAAACCCAGGATGGTGAGATTACATCTGGAAAAGCAGTTGGTCATTTCATAAACTCTTGAGAGTATCTGTGCAAAGGCAATTAGCCAAGTAAGGGTTTAAAGATCATTCTTGCAGCAATGAGCTTATTTGATATTATAAACCAGCTATATTGCCTATAATTGGCCAGTAGTAGCCTGCTTATTGTTCAGCCCATAAACCAGAAGAATGGGTTTTACAGATTTTTTAATGGTTGGGAACAGAGAAGAAAATATTTCATGACACGTGAAAATTACATGAAATTCAAATGTCAGTATCCTGAAATAGCATTTTATTGGCATGCAGATACGCCCACTCATTTACATGTTGTCCATGGATGTTTTCATACTAGCGTGGCAAGGCTGAGCAGCAGCAGCAAAGGTTATGTATTTACTAGCAGCAAAGGTTATGTATTTACTATCTGTCCCTTTATAGAAAAAGTTTGCCGACCTCTATTATAGACAAAGGTTATAGTCTCTTAAAAAAACAGACATAGTCTGTGAATGTAATCCAGAGACAACAACTGGCTACAACAGTGACAGTATCACTGACTCCAATTTTCTTACTAGTCAAGTTACAATTTGTGCTCTTTGAAACTTAAATTTTATATAGTGGTTTACTTACAGCCGTCTGATTTCCAAATTGTATAGCCATAAGAGAGAAAAATGTATGGGCTTTGTTAAAACACAAAATACAATACACTTAAACATTATACAACTAAGGAAATATTAGGGACAGAAAAAATTCACTGGTATTGCAACTGGCCTTACCTGTCTGCCATCTGAGGTATTATAAAGTGCTGTCCATTTTTGTGATCTGAAACATAAACCAAACCAAAGTTTTGTTCCATTAAATATCAGTAAGACCCAAAAGGTAACACCACCATTATTTTCTCAAATTATGAGTGACAGTGAGCATTTCTTTTCTAATTATGAATTTGCAGGGGGAAACAGAAGTTGCCATTTAATCAGATTGGCTACAAAATCCCAAAGAGTTGACCATTTCCAAGGGTCCCATCCCCATGTTCTTCTGCAACAAAAGTCCAGGCATGATTAAGCAGAAATCCTGTGCTCACCCCAATCCTTATGCTTAGTTTATTCTGTCCAAACTGCGACTCCCTTTTAGGCAGTTAAATTAGCTCAAAGCAGCTTCCATCAGCTCTCCATGGGTAGTGCTTTGGTGGCCCCCATGAATCAACTAGTATAAAACGTCCTGCCATCAGGGCTGGGGCAGGAGGCCTTTGCAGAGGCTCCTTTCTCCCGATGCTTACTGACTTGGTCCTAATGTAGCTTCTCGAGGACATTCTGATCATGATCCAATGCCTAACGTCACTATGAACATCCACGTCCAGGACTGCTGGGTCATGTAGTAAGTGAATGGTTAAATTTGTAAGAAACTGCCAGGCTTTTAGCCAGAGTTGTCCTAGCTCATCTTGCATTCTCACAGTCAATGTAAGAAAACTGCAGATGCTCTGTGCCTTCCTCAGCACTTGACACTGTGTAAGTTTTTATATTTTTAACCTTGTTGTTGGAAGTGCTGGAAGTGCCCATGAGTCAGTTCTGACCCAAAGTGACTCTGTAGAGGGTTTCGGAGGAGCTACTGGTGAGCCTGAACCACCGACCCTGCAGTTCAAACAGCTTTGTAGTCTGGTGCATTAACCCACAGAACCACACCAGGACTCCTTAGTTCTTCTAATTGTTATGTAATTATATGTCATTGTGGTCTTAATTTGCATTTCCCTAATGGAGTCCTGGTGTGGCGCTGTGGGTTAATGCATTGCAATGCAAGGTTGTCTGAACGGTAAGGGTCAGCGGTTAAGTCCATCAGCCGCTCTTCGGAAACCCTATACAGGGTTGCTATGAATCGGAACCGACTCGATAGCATCTAACAACAACAACGGAGTTCTGGTGTGGCGCTGTAGGATAAGTACTTGACTGCTAACCACAAGGTAGACCTTTCAAGCCCCACCAGCAGCAACTGAGAAACCCGACACAGGGTCATTATGAGTTGGAAGCAACTGGATGGGACTTTACAACAACAGATGGTTAATGAAAGGAGTACTGGTGGTGCTGAAGGTTAGGTGCTGGGCTGCTAACAACAAGGTAGGCAGTTCAACCCCACCAGCCGCTCAAGGGAGAAAGACGAGGTTCTCTGCTCCTGTAAAGAATTAGTCTCGGGAACCCAATAAAAGGTACCTACGAGTTACAATCGACTCAGTGGTAATGGGTTTGATTAAGGGCTAATGATACTGAGCTTCTCTTCATGTGTTCATTTGTCATTGGCCAGTTTTTATCTTTTGTTGGGCTTTTTAATCTTTTGTCCAGATTTTACTGGGCTATATATTGACGGAGTTACATCCTCCAAAAACACATGCTGGTGGAAATCCTAACATCTTTCCTATAGGGTTGCTATGAGCTAGAACTAACTCCAAGGCAGTGGGTTCGAGTTTTTATTCCTGTGATTAAAATCCCACTTGGGGACAGTTGTCTATAAATGTTAATGAAAGAGGATTAGTCTAGCCAGCATCCTGATTCAATCTCTTTTGAGATATAAAAGAGATTAAGACAAGCAAGACCTCAAGTAGGGATGAGGTAAATGCAATGTGAAGACACATGGAAATCTCCAAGGAACCAGGAAGCAGAAACAGACGAGATCAGGACCTTCCTCCAGAGATGAGAGAGAGAAAGCCTCCCTTAGCATCAGAGCTCTGAATTCAGAATTCCAGCCTCCTAAACCATGAAAAAATACATTTCTTGTCTTTAAAACCAACCCTTTTGAAGTTTGTTACAGCAGGACTAGAAAATTAAGACAGGCTTGTTTTCTTACTGTTGAGTTTTGAAAGTTTAGAGAACTCTCAAATATTCTAAATGTCCTCTGCTGGCTAAGTAATTTCCAGTATACGGCTGGCTTGGCTTGTCACTCTTTAGCAGCACTTTTCACAGAGTTAAAGTTAAGTTCATGGAAAATGCATATTATGAAAAAAAAAATGCACTAATTTCAAAAAATTCTTACATTAAAATAAACTCATACTAACATGGAAGAAATAAGGAGGTACAAGAGCTGAAGAGAACATTTCAAAGATCAGTTCGAGAAGACAAAGTCAAATATTACAACAAAATATGCACAGATCTGGAGTTAGAAAACCAAAAGGGAAGAACACGTTCAGCATTTCTCAAGCTGGGGGAACTGAAGAAAAAATTCAAGCCTCAACTTTCGTTATTGAAGAATTCTCTGGACAAATTATTGAATGATGCAGAAAGCATCAAAAAAAGGTGGAAGGAATACACAGAGTCACTGTACCAAAAGAAAATAGTTGATATTCACCTGTTTCAAGAGGTACAATATGATCAAGAGCCAATGATACTGAGGGAAGGAGTCCAAGGTACACTGAAGGAATTGGCAAAGAACAAGGCACCGGGAGTTGAGGGAATACAAATTGAAATCTTTCAACAAAGTGAGGTGGCACTGCAGGCAGGCACTCACTGATCTATGCCAAGAAATTTGGAAGACAACTATCTGGCCAACTGATTGAAAGAGATACCATTCCAAAGAAAGATGACCCAATGGGACATGGAAATCACAAGACAGTATCTTTGATATCCCATGAGAGTAAAGTTTAACTAAAAGTAATACAGAAACGGCTACAAGCATACATTAACAGAGAACTTACAGAGGTTCAAGCCGGATTCAGAAGGGGACATGCAATAAGGGATATCACTGCTGACGTCAGATGGATCTTCACTGAAAGCAGAGAATACCAGAAAGATGTTTACTTCATTGACTACACAAAGGCCTTCGATTGTGTGGATCATGGCAAACTATGGACAACATTGTGAAGTACGAATATTCTGGAACATTTAATTGTGCTCATGAGGAACCTGTACATAGACCAAGAGGCAGGTGTTCAAACAGAACGTGGGAACACTGAATGGTTTTATTAGGAAAGTTTTGAGACAGGGTTGTATTCTTTCACCATACTTATTCAACCTGTATGCTGAGCAAATAATACGAGAAGCTGGGTT
>NW_006408660.1:2795595-2808831 GCF_000296735.1 Chrysochloris asiatica
GGAGCTCAACCAGGAGAGGAAAGAAGAGGGAAAAAAAAAAAAAAAAAAAAGAATGAGCTGATACAATCTGATGAACTTGACTTATACCTATGGAGCAGCAACTCTAAAGGAGGAACAAATCCTTACAGTAAGAAGCATTTACACCCACTCCACACACAGAGTAGACGGAGATGGGCAACTTGGACATTGGATACTCAAATGAGGAGGGGGGACTGCAAAGGCAAGAAGTGACTGGCTTACAAGCCTTCAAGAGGGAACCTAATGCTAGGGAGCATGGAGGAAGGCAGAATCTCCAGTAGGTACTACTCAATCTGTCTGGGCAGAGCTGATGAAAGGAAATACAGATGGATAACTCGCGATACTGTAGTGAATAATGCTTATCAGGACGGATTGTGAGGGTTGGAAACGCAAAGGTAGAAGTTTTTAACAAGGAAGGGAGTGATTAATTCTACAGGCTAGGAGCGGAGGTCTCTGGGATCATCAATGGAGAAGAGCCGAGAGCGGGACCCTACCCAGAGAAACAGAGATGCCTGACATAGAGACAGAGACAACCACATGGAGTGATGAAGAAGCAGCTGGGGACTTTGGGCCCAGAGAGGGAAAGGGACTGTGGGCTGAAAACTGGGTGGGGGTGTGTGTAAAGGACGGGTTTCTAGGATCTACCCTTTGGTTGGTTGATGATGCATGGGGGGAATTGGAACCATGGCAATGAGATGATATTCGATGGAATGAATGTAAGACTAAGGTTCTCCCATGTAAACTATCATATTCACAATAAAACATTAAAAAAAAAAAATCAATTAAACATATTTATATGGATCTTTTTCTGGACTCTCTATACTGTTATTGTAGTTTACATTTATCCTTCACCTGCACTGAGTACTGTAAAAGTACCGTACTGAATACTATAGAGTTTTATGTTGTTGTTAAGTGCTATCACGTCAGTCAGTCATGACTCATAGCGACCCTACGTAGGATTTCCATGGAGCAGCTGGTGAGTTTGAACTGTCCGACCTCATGGTTCAACATGACCTTGTGGACCAATGCTTTTTCCCACAGTGTCATACCAGGACTCCACAGTTTTCTAGCAAATATTAAAACTTGGTGGTGTGACTCCTTCCACATTATTTTTTTTGTACCTTTGCCTTTCTATATAAATTATTAACTAAGCAAATCCATATCAAGGAAAAATCCTCAAATTGCTGTAAGACTATACTTTTATTTGTAGGAAATTGTTAGCTTCACGAATCGCTCCACTTATTTAGGTTTTCTCTGATCAGCATTTTATAGTTTTCAACATATGGATAGATCCTATACACATTTCATTAGCTTTATACCTTAATGTTTAGTTTGGAACTGTTTTGAGTAATACTGTTCTTCAAATTTGTTTCCAATTGTCTGTGTGGTGTGGTGTTGGAGGATAAACACTGTACTGCTAACCAGATGCTTCTTGGAAACCCTATACAGGGTCACTGTAAGTTGGAACTGATTCCACAGCACTTAACAACAACAAAATCTGTCTACAGAAAAAAGGAGCCTGTATGGCACTGTAAGGAGCCCTGGTGTGGCGCTGTGGGTTAATGCGTCAGACTGCAAAGCCATTTGAACTTCAAGGTCAGCGGTTCAAACACACCAGCTGCTCTTCGGAAACCCTATACAGGGTCGCTATGGGTCGGATCTGACTTGACAGCACTTAACAACAACATGACACTGTAAAATAAGCACTGGACTGCTAACTACAAGGTCAGCAGTTCAAACCCATTAGCCATTCTACTGGAAAATAATGAGGTTTTCTGCTCCCATAAAGATTTATAGTTTTGGAGACATTAAACTGAGTTGCTGTAAGTTGAAATTGACTTGATGGCAGTGAGTTTGCTTGTTTATTTTTGTTGGGTTTTTTTGTCTATAGAAATAGAGGAGTGATTTTTGGTTATTGAGCCTGCAGCCTTGGTAAACTTTTTTGTACTTTCCTTGAGATTTTCTACATAGAAACCAACTAAGTTATGTATAGAAACAATTTTCTTTCTTTTCAGTCTGCATGCCTTTTATTTTATTGCCTTTATGGCATTGGTTAAGATTTCCAGGACAGTTCTGATTAGGAATGGTGAGAGTGATCTTAGCAGAAAAGCCTTCAGTCTTTCATCCTTAAGGAAGACGTTAGTTTTCTATAACTATCCTTTATCAGAAGAAAGTCCCTTCTATTCCTACAAGGAGGGCTTCAGAAAGTTCATGGAAGAAGGAAATTAAAAGATAATGGAATTTTTCCACAAGCTTTTTGAAGTCCCCTCATATTTGCTAAGAAACAAATAGATGCTGAATTTTGTTAAATGCTTTTATTTGCATCAACCAATTTGATGACACAATTTTTCCCTCCTTTAGTCTGTGGTATGGATTGAATTGTATCCTACCAAAAAATATGTGTTGCAAATCTTCAACTCTTTATCTGCAGTAATAATCCCATTTGGGAATGGGTTTTCTTCATAATGTTAAGGAGATAGTATTAGCATAGGATATTTCTTGTGAGATACAAAAGGAGAAGATTAAGTGAGCAGATACAAGAACTCTTCCCCCAGAGCCCACAGAGAAAGAGACCTTCCTCTAGAGCTGGGGCTGGGGCCCTGAATTCAGACTTGTAGTCTCCCTGACTATGAGGAAACAAATTTCTGTTACAGTAGAATCAGATAACTAAGACACAATACAATGTTACAGAAATGGAGTATATTAATTAATTATCAAATGTTGCATAAGTCCTACATACTTAGACTAATCCTACTTGGTTATACTGTAAGGAGCCCTGGTGACTCAGTGGATATGTGCTCGGCTACTAACAGAAAGATTGGTAGTTTAAACCCACCAGCTACTCCATAGGAGAAAGATGTGACTGTCTGATTCCTATACAGTCTACACGGTCTCCAGGAGCTAGAACTGAGTCAACGGCAATGGGCTTAGTTGGGTTGATTTAGATTACATTATCCTTGTTAGATAGTCTTGAATTCTATCTGCTAATACTTTGTTGAGTTCTTTACTGTACAACTAGAGCGGAGAATCACTAACTATGAATATTCTACAGCAGGAGTTGGCAAACGTTTTATGTAAACAGTCAGACAGTATAGTGTTTTAGGCTTATGGCCACTCCCATCTCAGGTGAAATTACTCCACTCTGCCGTGTAGACAGGAAGCAGCCATAGACAACATATAAATGAATAGACACAGATATCCTGTAATAAGACTTTATGTACAAAAACAGGTGAAGGGCTGAATTTGGCTCATAGACTGTGGTTTCCAGCCCTTGTACTACATCATGGAAAGCAAAGTTAGCTAATGGTAAAGTTCACTTCTGGACTCTTTTCCATTCCACAGAAGGCAGAATTCTTTAAATAACTACACAAGCTATTGCTCTGCTTCTCCACTCCTTCTCACATTACAGTGGTACACATTCCGTTTTGGTTCAATTACATTTTTTTGACTCTTGAAACAGTTACTTTTGTAGAGCTAAATGAAGTTCAAAAAAAGGAAAAAGTCAAGATTTGACCAACTTTATCATTTTTACATATAACTGTCAATTCTACCATTCCCTAGTTATTTCAAATAAACACTTCTATTGGTAATTTTTGTGAGGCTATGGGAAAGCAAGGAAGGTCATAAAAACCAGTTGTTCGGCTTATTTTTCCAGAGAAGTGCTGACTGCAGGTGGTGAGAGGTTGTTATTCTTTCACTCACCTGGTTTCCTGCCACAGAGGTAGAAGGCTAGTCTGTCAGTCAGCTCATACTGTATTTCCACAAGGCGCTCTGCCAGTTCCTGGTGTCCTCCTTGCCTACCAGGAGCAAACAAAGCATCACTTATATTGCTCACTATTCAATGGTTTTAAACACAAAAGCAGAACAATAGCTCCAAAGACACCTGAGCTGTTTATCAAACAAGACTTTGTAGAATGATCAACCTTCTTGTGTGAGTACATTGTCAAGATCTACTTTGATTCCCATCTTTATAAACCATTTCACAATTGTGGTACTATAGGATAAGCACTGGGCTGCTAACCGCAAGACTGGTGGCTCAAACCTACCAATCGCTCCTTGGAAACCCTATACAAGGTTGCTATGTGTCAGCACCAACTCCGCAGCACTTAGCAACGACAACAAACTTCCTACTAATTTAAAACAGAATATTAAATAAGGAATTTGGGGACTTATGAGAGGGAGAGAATAACTTGGTCCAATGACTTAAGAAGATAAAATTAATAAATGGCCTAGGGTATAGGTTCTCAAAAATTAACAAGAGCATTTAAAAATGTATACCTATGCCCAGGCCTCACCCTTAGATATTCTGAATCTATAAGGATGGGATGGGGTCTAGGCATCAGTATTCTGAAGAAAAGCCTCCCTTTTGATGATTCTGATGCAGCCAATGTGACTTTGGATGAGTGTCTAGTAAACACTTCAAAGGCTTCAATTCAGAGAAGAAGACTTAATGGACACCTCCCAACACCTGGAGTGATTTATCCTTAAGTTCCATAACAGAAAATAGTGAGTTCATGAAATAAATATTTAAGCTTCCTGAAATCCCTTTAGTATAAATTCCTCTAATATAAATAAACTATTACCTCCAGGAACTATTCTATGAAACGTACAGAAAAGGAAATTTCAACGTTGGGGATAATGAGTACCATTTACTGAGAGCTCTTAATCTTAAAAGATAAACTTTAGTTTCTGCCTGTTTCTATTTCCATCATTTAAGGCACTATAAAATATCTTTCAACCTACCAAACATCTTCAAATTTTTAAAGACATAAATAAATCTCTTTATTTTAAAACACCCTCACTTTAAAACATCTGGGAAATCAGGAAGTATCCTATAACTGATGGCACACCATAATTTAGTTGATCGATGCTATTTCTTTTTTAGTGGTACAAGGGTAAGTCAAAAAGTATTGCTACTAGAGTTCTAATTCATACAAGCCGGAGTTTACTCCAAACAAAGTATGTTTAAACATGCCTCTGTGATCAGCAGATGGCTGTAAGCAGGCACTCCCAGTAATATACTAATTTCAGTCTCGTTTAAGGTGCCCTCCAAAAAAAAAAGGTCCAAATCAACAGTGGTTTCAAGGGGATCTGCTGAGCCACTTAAATTCACAGCAGAGAGGTCACTTCAGAAGCTCATGGAGGTTACTTTTGGGGACTCCTAAGGGTTAATTTTGATAGATTTTCTTGAAGGACACCAAATGGTCATGGGGGCTTATTAGGAAGTTTTATGAAAACTACATTGGTGAGAAAGGCCAAGATACTATGCCAAGGGACTGTTTTCTACCACAACAATGTATCTGCTCATTCTTCAAAGGTAGTAAAGGCAGTCCTAAGAGAATTTCCTTGGGAAATTTTTTCCCATGTCTCTGACAAGCCCTGATCTTGTCCATTCAGATTTCTTTTTATTCTTCAAACTCAAAGAACACTTAACAGGAGCATGATTCAAGTCCCTCGAGGATGCTCAAACTGAGTGCAGAATGTTAAGAGAAATGGAAACACCTCCCCCTCACAAGTGTATAGCCCTAGATGGAGGAATGTCAAGAAACAATTGCTTCACGTCTTATATTTTTGTTCAATGAAGCTTTCTATGATTTTGTAGCAATAACTTTTTGACTTATTCTAGTATATGAAATAATGATACATCATACAAAATGGACACTCACATCTGATATCATGCATTCATCCACAGACAGCAACCTTAGCTCTTATTATTCAGAGACACACTCTGCTCTCACAGTAGTCTTCTACTATGCTAAATAGGCCCTGGCCATCTCTACCTCCTTCATCTACCCAAATCCAGCTCATCCATCTAAGTCCATCTAATGTCTTCATGATCTGAACCACAATGAAGAAACTCAACAAATAGCTATTATGACCAATTATTCATTTTAACAATGAATCACCCACTATCTCGTCTCATTTTCTGCCTGTCTGAATCATCTTTTCCAGGAGACAGGATAGTCTGAGAGGGTAGAGTTCTGTCACTTCACTCACACTCTCTCCTAAAGAGCAGAGTAAGAAGTCCTTCCCAGGTAACAGAGTTAATTTGGAAAAAGGAGAAAAGATGGTCGATTATCAATCTCACTGAAAAGAAATTCAACTCTAATGCACAGATTTATTTAGCCAGCCAGTATTTTGCAGTTAAAATTGTTGAACAAAACAATTTTTCAGAATTTTACATTGAGCAAGCTTAATCACATATCTATCCAAATAGGTTTATGTAATGAAGAAGAAGGATACTTGAAATTTGAAGGGTGGGTTCTGCAATTTTTGGTAAGTGATCTGGACTCAACTATGGCTCAAAAACCACTGTGCTATGAAGGATCAAGTACAAGACTGGTGGTGCCTGGTGGCATGGTGTTTAAGTGCTTGCCTGCCAACTGAAAGGTCAGCAGTTCAAACCAACCTGCCACTCTGCAGTACAAACGATGTGACAATCTGCTTCCACGAAGATTTACAGCCTTGGAAACACTATGGAGCAGTTCTATTCTGTCATATAGCGTCACCATGAGTTGGCACAGGTAAAACATCGAAAGAAGAGTACACTGGTTTATAATCCTACCCTTTTTGGACTTTGCCAGGCTCAGATGCTACGTGTTTAAAATGTCTTCATCTGCAAAATGTTATTGTTGTTGTTAAGTGCCACTGAGTCAATTCTGACTCACAGTAAATCCTATATAGGGTTTCCAAGGAGCAGCTGGTGAGTTGGAACCACTGGCCCTGCCGTTGAAACTGACCTTGCGGTTCAGTGCTTATCCTACAGCGCCACACCAGGACAAAATAGCAGAATGTAAATCTTTAAAGGGTTCAATGCTACTCATATACAATTTAATGAACTGACAAGGAATCATACCAGCATTGTTTTTAATTGTCACTGAGTCCACACCGACTCACAGCAACCCTATGCCCAACCGAATGAAATACTGCACGGACCTACGCCAGCCTCACAATCACTGCTACATTTAAGCCCATTGTTGCTGCCACTGAACCAATCCATCTCATTGGAGGTCTTCCTCTTTTTCTCCAGCATAAAGAATACCAAAGAGAGAGAAGAGACAGGAATCTAGATCTCTTACCTTGCATAATCAACAGGTGTTTTCCCACCAGCGTCTTGAGTGCCTGGGTCTGCGCCATACACTGCCAAGAGTTCAGCCTGTAAAATCTGCCCTGCTTTGGAGGCAACATGGAGTGGGGTATTTCCTTTTTCCTGAGAGTCATTATAAAAATAAAAGAAAATCAAAATACTTAAAGCCTACATGAGCACAACCAATTTTGTTTCAATTTAATACTGAAATTAAACCATGCTTTCTTACAGGGTGGAAGAAGTTGGCTTGTGCTCCTAAAGATAACAGCCTCAAACAGGTTTCAAGATTCCCTGTTCTCACGCTTGAATGGAGTTGCTGAAAGACACACAAGCAAAATAAAGTACTTGTTTCAAAGCAAAAAGAATGGTGTACTAGAGCAGCTGGCAGATCATTTTAATGCAAGTTTCACCAGTAATAAATGATCTTTATTTGGTTGGATAAAGTGGATGAAGCCACAGTAGCCTGGGCTGTAAGGCAGGGTCAGGTCCATCTCACTGATAAAGAATTCAGGCTGTGATGCAGACCTGCCCAAAGGCATGTCTTGTCCAGGTGGCACAACCAGAACTGGAATGAGAGGCAGTATAACGAGGTGATTGAGAATGGCTCTGAAGGCTAACACACCTGGATTTCAAACCATACCCTTTTCAAGCTGTGTGACTGTGGAGAAAGCTCTTGAAGCTCTTAGGGCCTCAGTTTCCTATCTATAAAATGATGATAATAAAGTCCTCTATCTACAAGGTAACTGTGAAGATTCATATTACAATAGTGTGCCTAGCACTGAGCGTGGTACATAAAATGCTCAACAACTACACCTACTATTACAATGAGTTGTTGTTGAACCTCGGGTTTCAGGGCTTCAGCTACTGCACTTCATAAGCTGCAAGATTCTGCCTTATGCCACGTCCTCTCCACAGCATGGTTCTTGGCTGCACAATGCTTTCAGGAAGTCTTCAAGGTAGGAACTAGCCCCGTGGTACACCAAATTCTAGTACTTACTACTGGTGTGGTGCTGTAGGACAAGGACTGAACTACACTCTAAAGTGCAGTGGCAACTTAACACAAGAATGGAGAACAGGACTCTAACCAATCCTTTTAAATCAATGAATATAACAACTGGGCACATTTCTATACAAAACTTCGAATTCTGAATTTAAGTGCCTGCACTATGAGCATTTGTCAAAGGCAGTGCTCTGAGAATAAAGATGTATGTTTCTCATGGCATCTCTCAAAAACACACCACAGCCCACATAAAGAAAACTGAAGACTCACTTTATGAGTATTACAAGCCATTCCACATGAATTACAGCTCTGAGTCACACCCTGCTTTCTGAAGATTCTACCCACTCACTATGCAACCTAGAAGAATGAAGGTGCTAGCTCTTCCTTTCATACCTTTTCTAATCCTGTAGGATAAGCACCAGACTGTAAGGTTGGCAGATCAAACTCACCAGCAAACCCTATATAGGGTCATTATGAGTTGGAACCAACACGATGGCATTTAACAACAACTAGAAAGGATTATCTCACAAACTTTGTAGTCTTCCCTAGAAACAAACTTTAACATGGTTCCTATTTCAAAGTTAAAGCAAGCAAATACAAAACTTTCAGATATTTAACTTTAAAAATCTGGAAAACACAAATAGCTTTCTGGATCCTTGTCATTCCTCTCTTTTCTGCCTCATACTGCCACTAACAGGAACGACTGTCATTTGAACGAAGATTAAAGATGAAACCAGCTGCAGAAAAGACTGTTGTTAATTTGGTGTACAAACATGAGTTTGTGTCTGTCTTTTCTTTCTTTTTAAAGATTTTATTCCCCCAAACGAAACAGCAAGTTGATTCACCCAAGATGCAACTCACCTTACTAAGATCTTTGGCAGTTACACTATCATCATCCCTGCAGGGCAAGCGATGGACATATGCTAACATCTGATACTTGGCTCTGATGAATTCTGCTTTATTGGGACTGGTTCAAAACAAAAAAGAAAACAGTTCACTTGCAGTTCAGATCCAACATTCCCCGTTTTTTACCCTATAGAAAGAAGAGGAAGTGACCAACATTCCCTCCTGGAGAATCAAAGAGATAATGCTGAAGGAAGCTGTGAGTTTTGTTTAAGGCTTGGAGTCTGAAAACACACATTAATCATTCATTATAGTGGCCAGGAGTGCAGAATGGCTGCTTTTTATAGCTTCTTTCTACAATGTGTAATTTCCTTAATTGACCCACGAACTTTGGAAGGAAACAGCAATTAGCCCCACATCCCAGGTGAGGCTTCAAACTAACTGGTGCCCAGAACCTAGATTTCTAGTCTGGATGCCTGCCTCTTGTTTGAGCATCTACATTTAAACCTGATTCCATCAACAGCCTCCAAGCCTTTGGTTCACTGGAGAAACCATTTACTCATGCTACGTTACCATGCAAAAGAGAAAGCTGGCCCCACCCTGCCTCCCATGGCATTTCTGACAGCAGAGAGCATAGGGCACCCTTGGGGTCACCACCTCCTATGCTGTCCCTGTAAAAACGGGTCCAAAATAGCAGCCCTCCTTTTGGTTGGCCCCATTTGTTGTGAAGAAATAAAAGTATTTATAAACATGCACTCACTGGACTTTATCCTGTGGATTAGCTTTCCGTCTTCCGCTCATAATAGAGGCAGGGTCCAGCAAAGAATGCTCCCATATAGAATTAGCACCATTATTATACAAGGTTTCAACCATCTAAAACCAAGCAGTATGAAAATAGGATTTTAATTTCCTTCCACAAGTATTCAAGGGGAATCACAGTGAGTGAACTGGGAAAACAAAGCCCCACCACAAACACAAGCTTAACTGGATTATCACTCACCTCATTGTTTTCTGATTTTAGAATTAAAAAGAACTTGTAGGCAACATTCAGGTTTAACCAGTCGGATAGCTAAATACCTACAAGAGTTTGAATGACAGGTCAGCAACTCTAAGGGGTGAAAGATGTGGCATGGCAGTCTGCTTCCATAAAGATTATCACTGCTGTGTGCCCTTGAGTCGATTCTGACTCACAACAACCCTACAGGACAGGGAAGAACTGCTCCACAGTTTCCAAAGCTGTCATTTTCACCCTCAAATTTTATAACATTTATTTATTAAGTTTTTATTGTGAATAAGGTGAGAGTTTACAAGTACAGAGTAGACCAGTTGTTTTTTGTTCTATTCAACAGTCCATACACGCGTTGTTTCATGTCACTGATCGCCATCCCCACAATGTAACAGCACTTATCCCACTTCCTCCCTGTGCTTCCTGTTTCCAGTCCTCCTTCTCTCCTAGCCCTTCTGAACTTTGTCCTTGGGTAAATGCTGCCCTTTTGATCTCAAATGGTAGATTATTCTAAGACGTGTAGACTTTCCTAGTGTTTTGCAGACCTGAAGTTAGGGTGGCTATGGGGCACAGTTTCCATCCAACCAGTAAATCTCGTTGTTTTTATAACTTTTAGTTTTGTTCTACATATTTCCCTTACTTTACCCAGGACCTCCTAATGTGATCCCTTTCAGAGCAGTTGGTAGTGGTAGCCAGGCATCATCTAGTTCTTTTGGTCTCAGGATCTTTTTTTTTTTTCTTTAATGTTTTATTGTGAATTATGTGATAGTTTACATGGGAGAACATTAGCTTTACATTCATCCTATCGTATACCATGTCATTGCCATGGTTACAATCCCCTCCATATATCATCAATCAACCAAAGGGTATACCCTGCAAGCCCGCCCGTCCCGTCATCAGCACACAGCCCATCTCCCTCTCTAGGTCTAAAGTCCCCAGCCACTCCATCTCTGGCATCACTGCTTCTCTGGTTAGGGTCTTGCATGCCACTCTTCTCCCCTGATGGTCCCAGGGACCTTCGCTCCTAGACTGCAAAGTCAATCACTCCCCTCCTTTTGCTACAAAACATCTACCTTTCCATTTACAACCCTCACAAGCAGTCCTGATAACAATTATTCATTATTGTATCACAGGAGACCTATCCCCATCTCCTTTCATCAGGCCCGCCTAGACAGATTGGATACTACTCAGTGGAGATTCTACCTTCCTCCACGCCCTCTGGATCTAGGCTCCCTCTTGAAAGCTTGTAACCCAGTCACATCTTGCCTTTGTAGCACCCCCATTTTGGGTAGCCAATGTCCAAGTTGCCCATCCCTGTCTACTCTGTGCATGGAGGGGGTAGGAATGATCCTCACTGTAAAAATTTGTTCCCTCTTTTGAGCTACTGCATCCATAGTTGTAGGTCAAGTTCATCAAATTGTATCAGATTACTTTCTTTTTCCTTTTCTGTCTTCTTCTAGTTGAGCTCTGATCATCCAGTCATTGAAGCCAGGTCAAGTGGGTATTATCTGCAAGTGTGGGTGTTCTTATGCATATGCCCTCTCTTCTTATCAACTGGACACTTCACTTTCCATTCTTGGTCTCAGGGCCTTGGAGGCTGATGTTCATGTGGTCCATTACCCACTGGACAAATTGTCTCCATGAGTCTTCAATTTTTTTTGCTCATCTTTCCTCCAGATGGAAGAGACCAACAGTTGCACCTTAGATGGTTGTTTACAAGCTTTTAAGATCCTAATCACTACTCACCAAAGTAGGATTTAGAACACTGGCATATGACCTGACAATTGACCTTGGTGTCCCTCAAGGTGTCTGGTTATATCCAAGAAGTTTTCATAACTTTGTCCCTATACGCTTTACCACATTCATGGATATATTTGTAGCACAGGCAAACACACAAGTAGAAATATCCTATCAAACCTACAAATATTCCTAAGACTAGTCCCACCTCTCTCCCACACCTATTCAACCTCCATGTCTACCCATGTATTCACTCACAAATGTCCATTATTGCAGGACTGTGTACAGAACAATATTTACTTCTGTTGCCTTTAACTCTTGCCTCCTCCCAGTGTATTATCCTGCCTCTGTAATTTTTACTGAGGTCCCTCTTACTGTGTACTGCAATCCCCCTCACCAAAGTTAGTATCTGTCTACCCTCTAGTACACAGTCCTGGTGTTATTCTGTGGGTTAATGTGCTGGACTGCAAAATCAGTTTGAACTGCAAGGTCAGTGGTTCAAGTTCACACACTGCTCCTGGGAAAAACTATACAGGATCGCTATGGGTCGGAACTGACTTGATGGCAAGTAACAACACCACCCTCTAGTAAAGGAGTCCTGGTAGCATAATGAGTTACACACTGGGCTGCTAACTACAAGGTCAGCAGTTTGAATCTACCAGCCGCTCTTCAGGAGAAAGATGAGGCTTTCTGTTCCAGTGAAGATTTACAGCCTAGGAAATCCTATACAGGAATGCTATGAGTCAGAACCGACTCCCCGGCACACCACCACCATCTAACCCCTCTAGTAATTTACCCTCCATTCTCCTTCCACTCCTGGTAATCACCAAAGAATGTTTCTTTTTGTGTGAAAACCTTCTCTTAAATTTTATAATAGAAGTCATCTACAGTATTTGTCTTTTTTTGATTGACTTTCTTTGCTCAACATAATGTCCTCCAGGTTTATTTACATTATGAAGTGTTCTACAGACTAATTATTATTCTTTAATGTTCTATTGTGTACATGTACCATAGTTTGCTCATCCACTCTTCCACTGATGGACACTTTGGCTGTCTCCATCTTTTTGCTTTCATGAACACTGCTGTGATGAACATGGATATGCATATATCTATTCAAGTCATAGCTCTTATTTTTCTCAGATATATAACATGTAATGGGATTGAATGTAATACCATTTTCAACAGTGATTGCTCCATCAGTGTATAATGGTTCTAGTCTCTCCATATCCTCACTAATATTTGTTGTTGTTGTTTTCCATGACTGTAATATTTATGTAAAGGAGCTCTGGTAGCATAGTGGTTACGAATCAGGATGCTAGCCTCAAGGTCAGCAGTTCAAAACTACCACCTGTTCTGCAGGAAAAAGAAGAGGCTTTCAGCTCTCATAAAGATTTACAGCCTCAAAAACCCTATGCAGTTCTGCTGCTTTGCTTGTCGGGTGTGGGGAATGGGGAGGTAATAGATGTTACTGATTTTGCAATCGTCCATCAACCATCGTAGGTCTTATTGCCTGTTAAAGTTTTCAGAAGCTAGGCAAATCATTGC
>NW_006408660.1:2810023-2822017 GCF_000296735.1 Chrysochloris asiatica
AAAACCCTATGCAGGGTCACTAAGAGTTGGAACCGAATCCAAGGCACACTACCAATATTTATGAAAGTACACTGTCACCTCATTCTCCCAAGGAGTGACTTATGGGTTTGAACTACTGACTTCTCAGTTAGCAACCAAGTGCTTACCCACTGTGCAGTCAGGGCATATGGTTTAGGAAATCCTGTGGGTTAGTTCTACTCTGCACCATCAGGTTGCTGTGAGTCAGACTTGACTTGATAGCAGTGGGTACGTCCTACCCCTTCCTGTGTCCCCATCCCCACCAGAGCTCCTGCACTGGAAGACGGTGCTGACCCACACTGAGTGCCCTGCCCCCTACAATTTTCTCCACTCTGAGTCCTGCCCCTGCCCCACTTTTCTCCTCTTGTTTTCTTTTCTTTCCCTTCCCTTGTTTTTCACCCATTCTTTCTCTGCTTTACTTTTCTTTCACTTTTCTTTTTCCCCTTCCCTTATTTCTTTTTTTTGAAACTAGTTTCTTTCAGTTTTCTTTCTTTACTATTCCTCTTTTCTTTTCCCCTCCCTAGTTTTGCTTATTGTATTTTTTTCTTTCCTCTTGTTTATTTTCCTTTCCTTTATTTCTTTTGAGCTATTAAATTCCTTTTTCTTATTGCTGTTTACCTACTTCTCCCTCTACTTGCTTTATTTTATTTTTTTGCTGTATTTTTCCCACCTGAAAGGAGACAACTGTGTCCACATAGCCCAGCCACACCAATACCTCCTGCAGCTCTATCTGCAGAATGAGGGCCACTCTCTGCTCCAGTACTATCTGATCATTGAAAGATAGCAGCCATCAATCACCAGCCAAACCTGCCCTCAGCTGTGTGCACACAGTGAACAGATAACTGCACACACACTCACATTCTTTACTCATACCCACCAGAAGGATGCAGGTGGTGAGTGTCTAAGAACACACCAATATATAATCACCATCAACTCAAAACAACACCACCACAATGTCTCAAAGACAATTTCAGTTCACACCAAGAAGCAAAACAGAGTCGTTCAAACAAGTGACTAAAATACAATGCCAGCCAGCAGACCTTTCTAAGGACAAAGTAATACTGAAAGTACTTGATAAGGAATATAACAGTATGAGACTTAGGTACTATCAATGGATTGAGAGAAAGGTCAAGAAAGCTGCAGACAAAAGTCAAGAAAAACAAAGAAAAAACTTTGGTAGAATTCAGGAAAATATTTTAAGAAAAAAAATGATATATGTAAACTTAGAAACATACAAAAACAGCAAAAATCTAGAAAATTAATACTGAGATTTCAGAAATGGATAATATACTGAAAGGGCAAAGAAGAAGAATTAAAAAACGCAAGGCTGAATTAATGAACTTGAAAGCAAATCTCTCAATACTAACTTGCTAGAGGTATAATCAGAAAAAAAGAGCAAAAATCCCAAGAAAGCTTAAGAACTATGTGGGACATTATCAAGAATAACTTCTGTGGGATCAGGATTCCAGAACAGGGTGGTGTTGTTGCTGATACTCATAAGTGCCATCAAGTTGGTTCTGACTCACAGCAACCCTGTGTAGGGTTTCCAAGGAGCAGTGAAGAAAACTTCCTTAACATCATGAAAGATGAGAAGATATGCATTCAAGAAGCTTAACAAACGCCAAACAGTATAGATCCGCTGCTCTGTAAACCTTCATCCAATTTACAATCAAAAGTTTAAAAAAAAAAAAAGGAATATTACTGCAGTGCAGTGAATTATTTAATGTCTCTTTTTTATTAACTATGTAGATAGAGTCTTTGCAAACTTCCACCAAACAACATTTGCCCTGATGGGTCAAGGTAAGAAAAGGTGGGAGCAAAGATGCTGACAGGATTATATGATCCAGTTGTGAGTGGCTAACAGTGTTAATGGTGATTGTGAAAACCTGGCATTCTAACATGTATAAAATGAACCCTCTCAGAAGCAGGAATGGAGGAGCCCACTACCATCCAAGAAGTGGAAGGTGTCTTTTGAACAGCGACCCTCACTGACCCAGGGACAGAAAACGGTGACACTAGAGTGGCAAAAGGGCAGCAGCAGAACCAGCAGTCAGAGGAGTGGGGTTCCCAGCTTAGGAAGCAAGCAAAGTGGAGTGACTCTGGGCAGGATACTTGCTTGCACAGTGAGGTACCTCCAGGCACTTAATTGGAGGAGCTATGTTTGCTGACCCATGGAGCTAGAGTCAAGTGCTTTTAAGTTGAGGCTCATATTGGAGTGGTGTTGGCCTGTAGGCATTTACCAACAACCCTAAAAAAGCTCTGTAACATTGACCAGGCAGAGAGAGCCCTGCCTGTGGGCACAGCTGAGAAGAGGCTGTCCTGACTGGAACAACTGTGCCCTGAGCATTTCTGACCCTACGTTGTAACCTGTTAACTTTCCTCATAAACCCTGTAAGTGTGAGGATGGTGTCTGAGTTTTCTGTGGCCATTGCAAAGGACTACTGAATCCAACTGAGTAGAGAGGGCTGTGGAGGAATGGTTTGTGTCATTATTGTTTGCAGTTACCAACATCTGTCTTGAGTACCACTGGTGGCTCACATAACCACATTTCAGGAGTTACTGCTTTAGGGGAAACCCTGGTATTTTAAACAACTCATCTCTGGGCTTTAGTCAGATCCTATAATATAATCTGGCTTTGTAAACAGACCTGAGAGCAGTACGTACTCTCTCAGATGAGAAGGAATCGTTAGAAACATTGAAACAAAAATGATTAATATACCGTATCTCCCAATTTCATTTCAAAGTATGACTCCTGACATGGCAACCTGGTCCCATCTGTTTTTTACATTAGTGGGAATATTTTCACATCACAGATCCAAACTGCTTTATGCTGTTCCCTTGGTTCATATGGAGAGTTTAAGGAACATGAGCAGCTGCCACAGATTCAGTAAAATGTGTACTCCAGACCAGGAAAAAAAAAAAAACAGAGAGAGCACATGCCTAACTCTGAATTACAGCAGAAGTTAAAGAATGTGTGCCCCAAAATAGAAGTATAGGTGACATTCCATTGGACCCCGAATGAAACAGAAATCTCACTTATCATTCAAGCATGGTAACTTAAATTTGTTCCCAGCCTAAGAACTATATCCACACCATTGAGTTGATTCTGATTCATAGCAATCCATGAGACAGAGAACTGCCTCATTCAGGATACAAGGCCATAAATCGTTATGGAAACAGGCTGTCACATTTTTCTCCTGCAGAGGCAGCTGGTGGGTTTGAACTGCTAACCTTTCAGTGAACAGCCGCGCTCTTCACCACTGCACTTCCAGGGCTTCTAACAAGAACTTAAGCGTAACCAAGACATTTTCATGACTATCAAGAGATACACACATGATTGTGCTTTCGGGACAAGACTTATGCTAGGAGAGGAAAACAATCTAAAGGATGAATTCAAAACAGACAATATTCACACTGATTAAACAGCACCTCCATTCAGTTACAATTCAACCATGTTTGAAAGATTTAAGAAGTATACTAGGAGAAACTTTAATTGCTAAAATGACAGAATGTCTTAAAAACTGAAACCAGAAGTCATGAGAAGACTCCTGGTGGGTTCTTTACCTGAAGCAATGTCGGAGGCCAGGGTGTGTGTTTGAGATGCCTCACTTGAGAGATATGGCGCCCCAGACTCCGATGGACACTGCAGCACTCGTCACATATAAAAGTCCCTCTGTTGACTGACGCCCAGGAAGGATCTGGAAAGACGAATGAAATCTCAGTGGCTAGATACCAGTTAGTTGCTACACTGCCAGCTAGCAAAAGATGACTGAGCTTTGGTTTAAAAAAGAAAAAATGAAATTTTTGTTGGTTGAATATGCCAGCCAATATTTCAAGCTGGTGATCTTGCCTGATCCCACCTATCCTGGCTGATTCAGTACAATGTTAACTGATACTTAGCAGGTCTCTTCTTTCTGGTTATGGGCTACGGTCTGGAGCCTGATGTGGATCTCCCATCTCAAAAGTATGCTTTTACATTCAATGTAGGAGAAACAAACTGAAGGGATACACACAAGTTATTTCAAATCCATCTCCACAAACAGGAAGATAATGCAATGTTGACAGTGAGTTAGCAATATAAAATTATCTACAGCAAAAGGTGAAAATTACTACTACTGTAATCCACAGCTCCAAATCTACATGTCTCTATGCTTAGCAGAAAGACCGCTGTCAATGACAGAACTAGAAAGCTGTTCAGCTGCTATGGTTCTGAGGACAAATGAGGGAATGCCTCCTGTGATACACATTACTGTTGTTAGTGGTTGTCCAGTTCCAACTCACGACTCATGGGAACCCCACATATTACAGACGAGAATTGCTCCACTGAGCTTTCTTGGCAGCATTTTAACAGAAGTAGATTAACCAGGCTTATCTTCCACTGTACTGCTGATGGGTTCGAACCGCCAACTTTGAGTTAGCAGTTGAGCACATTAGTTGATTTAAATAAACTACTAACTGAGTCCACCCCTCCAACTGATCTGAAAATAACATGGCCACAATAACAGCAGCTTCCAGAAGCAAAGATGTAAAAAAACAAAAACAACCAAATAATATTTTTGATGTGTGTACACTTTTTCCTACAAAGTCTCACAGACATCCTTTGGAACAAGTAGTAATCCACACTTGGCAAACAAGATGGATCTGGATAAGTAAACTGAGCACTTTGCAACCCAAAGTAAAGGAAAACCTCCTACATTTCATCAGACTCACAATGGGGTGACAGTAGGTGCCACTCAGGCAGAGTGGTCTCAGGGTTATGCTTTAAAATTCTTCAATGTCCGCAAAAATTTCTAAAATGCATGTACATCATCTTTACCACTTTAACCAGTTTATTCAACCCCTTTCAAACCATATAATGAAAAGTTATGGGATTTCAATAGAAGACAAATCTCGGGAGTCAGAGAGTGTAGTGGTTAAGAGGGTTGGTTGGCTTTGCAGACAAAGCAATCCAGGGTTTGAACCCCAACTCTGTCACTTTTCACACAATGATCTCAGGCCAGTTACTTCTGAGAGCCTCCTCTCAGAATAACACATATATCTGGTATGGGACATTAAGAGTAAGTAAAGCATGTCCCATATAAGTACTCAGTCAGGTTAGCTGTTCTTTGTTGTTGTTAAGTATTGTGGACTCGGTTCCAACTCACAGCAACCCTGTATAGAATTTCTGAAGCTGTCAAAAGCCTCATCTTTTTCTCATGGAGTGACTAGTGAGCTGTAACCACCAACCTTGTGGTTACCAGTCTAGTGCTTACCCTACAAAGCCACAGCACTCCCTTAGTAGTGACATCTTTTATAAATTATTTTCTAAGCACTATCAGATATTTCAAGAGCCCACTGAAATTCATGATTACTGAAAAAATATTTTAGACTGAGAAAAATGTAAAACACCAAGTATCTTGTATGACTACTATACCACCTTGGTGAAAGTCCAAACAGATTTTTTAGGTAATTGAACTAAAAGTGTGATGTAGTTCAAATGAACTACATGCGTTTAAAATAAGGAAGTAAAATATTTAAGAAGAAATCATCATTGTTAAATACTTGCCATGAAATAAAATGAATCATCGAAGTAAAACTATATTAGTACTACTGTTGTTCCACTGGTAGCGACCCTGTATAGAATTCCTGAGGAGTGGCTGGTGGATTTGAACAGCTAGCCTTACAGTTCAAACTGACCTTGCAGTCCAGCGCATTATCCTGCTGTGCCACACCAGAGTTTGCAGTACTCTGTACCAGTCTAAAAAACAAAGATTATAAGCACAAAGATAAAGGATCCTAAAAGAATACACAGGAGCGCGGCGGCTCCATATGATAAGCATTGGACTGGGAACTACAAGGTCCGCAGTTTGAGGCCGCCAACTGCTCTTCAGGAAAAAGATGAGGTTGTCTGCTCCCATGAAGATTTAAAGCCTTGGAAACCCTATACAGGGTCACTATGAGTCAGAACCGACTCCATGGCTGTAACAACAGCAACAACAAAGGGATACACAGCAACATTTTTTTTTCATAGTAGGGTACTGTTACTTACAATAGGAAAAGACAAAAAGAAGACAATTTGTTTTGAAGCATAGCTTTGATTTTCACATATCACCCAGATAATTCACAGTATTCTTAGAGGAAATGGAACAAGACTAAGACAGCAAGGATTTAACACATCAAACAAGGTTCTCTCATACTTTGGACACATTATCAGGAGAGATCACTCCCTGGAGAAGGACATCATGCTTGGTAAAATGGAGGGTCAGTGAAAAAAACAAAGACCCCAAAGAGATGGATTAGCACAGTGGCAAAAACAATGGGCTTTTGCAGTACTGGGCAGTGTTTTTTTCTGTTATGCATACAGTCGCCAAGTGTAGGTCTCATTGGCACCTAACAACAAAAAAGTTCCCAATAAACCACTTTGACATCATGGGTAGAGTACCAATATGTTACAACATAGTAAATCAAAAATTGAGTTTGTTTTAAGGCTGGGTGAAATCTCTTCCAGTTTACTTGGATGTTTTGGGTCAGGGCTTCTTGACCTGGGGCCCTTGAATGTAACAAATGAACTTCAGAAGTGCCCTGTAGCCTCAGAAAAATATGAGTCCAATTTGGTGTGAGAGAATGTACCTGTGCATTCCTTGGGGCGAGGGGCCTTAGCATTGGTCAAACTGGAAACGGTATCCTCAACCCTCAAGGCAACCCTTTCACTAGAGCTTTGCAGAAAAGGCAGAACAAATTCCTAGCTGCTCAAGATCACAGAACATTTCAAGGTAGCCTAATTATACTCAAAACAGGAAGGAAGTGACTCAAGTCTCTCTAGATTCAGCATATGAGACAACAACTAAAATGATACAAGGGTAGAGAAAAGGTTCTGAAAGGCACAGAATGCTGCAGAAATGCACCCTGGTACTTAGGCTGGCAATGGAGAAGCGACTCTCCTTTGCTCCATACCATCCATTGAGAAGTAAAGGATACTCATTCCAAGAGGAAGTTTGAAGCTAGACACATGTGAATCAAATGTGACGCAGAAAGTTTAACTGAAAACAGGCGAGAAAAGAAGGAAGTAGAAACAGCATTTTTAGAGACCACGATGAACTTCATATAACCCATTCTGATTGGTTTATAAAATCTTTTTTTTAAGCCCTCCACCCCTCTCTAGTCAAGAAGAGAGGTAACCCTGCTTGCACTATAAAAAAAACACACATGAGGTTTGAGTTATCATGTTGTGGTTAATTGCCGTACAGTCGACTCTAAGTTATCATCCAAAAAATCCACTGTTTGTTGCTGAATCGATTCTGAGTCATGGTGCCCCTAGAAGACAGACTAGATCTACTCCCTAGCATTTCCAAGGTTGGCATCTTACTGCAGTCGACTATGCCATCTTTCTCCTGCAGGGCAGCTGATGGATTCAAACCACTGACCTTTAAGTTAGCAGTCATACTCTTTAACCACTGTGCCACCAGAGTTCCTTCAAGTTACCACTGTTGTTGTTGTTGTTGAGTGCCATCGAGTCGGTTCCGACCCATAGCGACCCTGTACAGGGTTTCCGAGGGTGTAAATCTTTACGGGAGTAGAAAGCCTCATCTTTCTCCCGCGGAGCGGCTGGTAATTTCGAACCGCTGACCTTAAGGTTTGCAGCCCGATTCGTAACCACTACGCTACCAGAGCTCCTTTGTACTATTTAAAACCAACCTCAACTTCCAAATAACAAGATGAAGTTCACAATGACTTCATGATGATTGTTTACTGGACACTATTGTGCCAAAGAAGCCATCTTCCTTTTTAATTACTTCAAGCTCAAAACAGATAAACCCAAGCCCTGAAAACATCACAGAAAAATCTAGCTGTAAAGGCCTGTCAAGTTCCAAGTGCTATGACAGACCTGAATTCTAAATCTGAAAAAGACGCATCGACGAAAATGCTATATGCCTTTATACTGCTGAATGCTCAAATGGTTATACTGCCAGTGACTTTGTGCTTGTTCGTTTTAGCTAAGTTATAATGCGTGCATAATTTAGAAATTCAAATCTAGCTTAAAAGGACTGTCAGGCTTCTGTAATAAAGAACACAATATAAAAAAGGAGAAGTAAAGAAAACAAAAACAAAAAGTTGGACAAGCTGATCATATGAATACTCATTGGTTTCCCTAAACACTGAGCACATTACTCCCGATTGCCTCCATCAGAAAAATGAGGAAATCAAGGCTCGGCCAAATGAAGTCACAAGCCCAAGGTCATCCAGACCTAGTCTGCATCCAGGCAGTTCAGGTCTCCGAAACTAAGACACGCTCTGCCTCTTAAGTACTAGCTGCTTCCGAAGACCCCGAAGTCTGAAGACTCTTCCCGGTGGAGTGGGAGCCGAGATGCCAGAAGCTGGGAAGCAATCTGCCCGTGGGCCCCCTAGCGGGTCTCGCTGAGGGAAGCCACGAGTGTCGGCCCCTCTAGGGGGTCCGGATGGCTGGTGTATATGGGGGTGACACCTGCAGCCTCTGGGGCCCGCAGCCGGGAAGATGCTCGCGTTTGTAATTGGTTTTCCTGTAGCTTGCCCAAGCCCCTTCCTGTTGGGGGAGCAGCTCCGGCCCCCGTCGCCTCCCCGGCCGGCCTGGGACGGAGGGGACGGAGGGGAGGGAGTGACGGGAGGGGTGCGGCCCCCTCCTCGCCTGGCTCTGACAAGCCCGGGACGGGCCCCGCCCAAGGCTCCCCCGGTAGCCGCAACCCGAGCCAGGGAGCGTGGGGCTCGGCCGCCGGGACTCGCCCTCCCCGAGGGGGCGGCCCCGGGGAAGGGGTCCGGCCCTGGAGTGCAGAGGGAAGCGGGCCCGGCCGGTGCGACTCACCCGGCCCACTGCAGTCAGCGCACACCTCGCTGCTCCGGAGCCGCTTCGACATGGCTCCTGCCTCCCACTCGCAGGGAACTAGGGGCCCCGGGACAGCGAAGGCGGCGGCAGCAGAGCTTCCGCTCTAACGGGTCCCCGCGGTAGCGCTGGCAGGAGCGCCTCTCCCCTCAGCGCCTCGGAGCCCGGCGCAGCGCGCACGCGTGGGGAGGCACCCTTCAGCGGCGGGTAGGTCATGTGACCGGAAAGGGCATACTGTCTTGTCGCCTTCTTGAGTGAGGGCAAGATGCGTGCTTTAGCATCCTTGGCCTTACTTTTAAAGTTTAAAATTGGAGTCTCCGCTCTGGGTTGCTAAGGAGCCCTGATGGCGCAATGGGTTAAGCATTGGGCCTGTATCGGTAAAGTCTGTAGGTCGAATCCACTAGCCGCTCTGGAGGAGAAAGATGTGGAAGTCGGCTTCTGAAGAGATTGTTGTTGTTGCCTTTAAGTCGGTTCCGACTCATAGCGACCCTGTATGAGGTTTCAGAGGAGTGGCTGGTAAATTTGAACCCCGACCATGTGTTTCAAACTGACCTTGAGGTCCAATGCTTTATCCCCGCAGCGCCACTCCAATCTTGAAAACCCTATGGGGGCAGTTCTGTGTCCTATAAGATGACTATGAATTGGAATCTACTGCAGGGCAAGGGGAGGGTTTTTTCCTTTGGAGAAAAAGTGATAAATTCCAGAGGAAGCTGCAAAACCTTGTGACCACAGACCTCTGCCACAATCTTCCTGAGACAATGAAGTCACTTAGTGTAACTTTGGCCAAATTAGTTCTTTCATTAATTGAAAAAATATTTATTGAGTGCCTACTATGTGTCACTGATCTAGGCATTGGAGAAATAGCAATGAGAAAAGCAGACAAAATATCCCGACACATGACAGCAACAATGGACTCAAAACATACCAACAATTGTGTGGATGGTGTAGGACAAGGCAACGGTTCGTTCTGTTGTGCATAGTATGGATGAGTCAGAACCGACTCCATAGCACCTAACAACAACATGGTGTTTACGTTCTACAGAGGTTGTTGTTAGGCGCCTTTGAATGGGTCTGACTCAGCCACTCTATGAAATGCTGCCTATTTTTGCACCATCCTAACGAATGTTGCCATGTTTTATTTTAACTTGTTGTTGCAGCCACTGTGTCAATCCATCTCACTAAGGGTCTTCCTCTTTTTCATTCACTCTCTAGCAAGTATGGTGTTCTTCTCCTGGGACTGGGGTAGATCAGATCCAGAGCCATATCTATGACAAGGAACTGCAATTGCGCCCTTGTTTAAACAAGCACTGAAATTGTGCCCTAGTTCAAACATTTGACACCATCTTTCAGGTAACTTTACCATAATATCAACTCAAAAAGACAAGTCGTTGAGGTCTATCCCAATGGGGCCTTTCCTGTAGACCCACATTGTTGGATGCCTCATAGAGTAACTATGTGGTTTTGCTTTACTCATAGAACTATTTGTTGGATCTGTGAGAAGAAACTACAAGACAGTATGAAAGATGAAAGTAAAAAAGATGTAATAGTTAACTTGTTTTGACTTTAGGTATTGACATATCCTATTATCTGCAGTTTCTTGGGAGTGAATGAGATTTCAACTCAGGATATCTGACAACAGTCACCGATTCCTAAAATGGTCCTGAGATGAGTAATTTGAAAAAATTCCAGGTACCAAATTTTTTGAAGTATATTCTTCAGATTGTCCATGTCTAATTGGGCAGCACATTGTGGCAGTCTTCAAGATTTGGTGTGATCATCAGTGGCTGATGATTATGATGATGATCTCTGGAAACCCAAGAACAAGGACTATCTTGAAGATACAAACTCTGGAGAAACTACAAGTCCTAGGATGATGGGACATTGAATCAAAGACAAAATGTAAAGTTCCTTAAATAAAATTTATTAACATTAAAAAAAAAGACAAGTCAAGCTTATGAATCTTTTACTCAACATATTGTGGCAGCACATGAAAATCACAACTGCATCTTCCTTGCTATCACTGATGAAAATTAATCTATGATGTGCTCCAAGTCATTTGTCCCCTGTTTCTTCTCTTTCTACACTCAGCAGAGCAGGATCATGCAGTCTGTCTTGACCCATCCAATCCAAAACCAAGCTGATTGTCATTGAGTCAATTCTCACCCATAGAGACCCTATAGGACAGAGTAAAACTGTCCTGTACGGTTCCAAAAGCAGACCACCACATTTTTCATTACCACATCTTTCTTCTGCAGGGTGGCTAATGGATTGGAACTGGCAACCTTTTGATTAACAGTCAAATACTTAACCACTGTGGCACCAGGCTTTCTTCTTTGATCCATGTTGTTCTTGTTGTTAAGCGCCATCAAGTTGTTTCTGACTCAAAGGGATCCTGTTTGGGTTTCCGAGGAGCAGCTGGTGGGTTTGAACTGCTGACCTTGTAGTTCCTAGTCCAGTGCTTATTGTACAGCATCACACCAGGAGTCCACTCTTTGACCCATTGTTGTTGTTAAGTGCCGTCGGTCGAGTTGGTTCAACTCAGAGCAACCCTGTGTAGGGTTTCTGAGGAGTGGCTAGTGAGATTTGAACTGGTGATCTTGCTGTTCAAACCAACTTTGCAGTCTAGCGCATTAATGAACAGTGCCACACCAGGACTCCTGGAGGATGTCAAATACCAAAGTATTTGCGTTAAGTTGCTGAGTGAGCTCTCACAACTGGCAATGGAAAGAAACTGCTCGCGGTGCCCCTTTTCAGGTGGTACCTAGGCATTGTCTCTAACTTAGCTTCTCTTCAGGGTAGATCTATAATCAAATAAGTAAAACATAGGCCATGTTAGAAGTGTCCTTCTTTAGGCTACAGTTTTAATCTCATCTGCAAAATGGAGATAATCTGTGATCTACCTTCAGCTCACAATTTGTTTTTGTATGGCCTGCTATTTACAGTTTCTAAGAGTTTGAAAGAGAATTTTTAATAAAAAAAAAGAGAAAGAGAATAATGAAGAAGGTAAAAAATATGCCAAAACATGTAGGTGACCCACAAAGCCTAACAATTTACTATCTGACCAGCAAGAAATGGATTGGTGGTTGGTGGTTATGTGCCATGGAGTCGGTTCTGACTCATAGCGACCCTGTAGAGGGTTTCTG
>NW_006408660.1:2823197-2836911 GCF_000296735.1 Chrysochloris asiatica
GAAATCTTATGTAGGGTCCAACCCTATGAGTTGGAACCAACTCCATGACACTTAACAACAACTTTTATTACTGATATTACTATTTTTTCAAATTACTGCTTTTCTGTCTATACTTGAAATTTGAAAAATTTAGACTAGATCATTCAGAGTAACTTACAGGAATGGTGTGAGATAAACACAGTGGGGTTAATCAGTGTGAAGGAGAGAAGAGCTATGACCCTATGCCAATGTTGTATGTTTTACAAGTAAACACAATGATAATCTCCAATCAGCAAATGTTGTTGCTGTTTTTGTTAGGTCTCATCGAGTTGGTTCTGACTCATAGCAACCCTATGCACATCAGAACAAAACACGGCCTGGTCCTGCGTATTCTCACAATTGTTATGTTTGAGTCCATTGTTGCTGACACTGTGTTGATACTGGATGCCTGTGATGGACCAGGCGTTCTGGTGTCGCACTATGGGATAATGCACTGGACTGCAAGGTCGGTTTGAACTGCAAGGTCGGTGGTTCAAATTCACGAACTGCTCCTCAGAAACACTATATAGGGTTGCTATGACAACAACAACACCATTACAAGACCAGAACTGTTTTGGCTTTAGGTGCTCCAGTAAACAAGATAGATGTGGAGTTTTCCAACTAATGAGATAGGAGAAATGTTCAGGAAATATGGAGGATGGAGGGAAAGAAGATTAAGTTGCACAAGCCTTCAGAAAGAAAGAGAAATCCTAGAAGAGACCTCTGACGCATTGCTCCTTGGTCCATCTCTCCCGCTTGATAACTGTGCTGTGGGACTAGCCACATAGTTCCCACACATTCCACAGTTAGTCTACGAGTACTACTCCAATGTGCCTGCATCCTGTTTTGGTTTCCCAACACACAAATCTGGGCTCAACATGTGTGGAGAATGGATTAGACTAGGATTCTTGAACAGCTGTTGTTGCAGGCATCTGAAAAGCTGGCTGCGCACAAGCAGAGAAGGCTAAGGGATGCTTTTCAGAATGGACTGAATAACTTTGCCCAGCTATGTAGACAAGTTTTAGACAGCTGAGCGAAGCAGCAGGATGAAGCTTAGGCTGGTGTTGATGGTGTTGTTAAGTGCTGTCGAGTCGGTTCCAACCCATAGCGACCCTGTATACAGTTTCCAAGGAGCAGCTGGTGAGCTTGAACTGCCGACCTTACAGTTCAAACGGTTTTGCAGTCTGGCGCATTAACCCACAGCGCCACAGCAGGACTCCTCAGGCTGGTGAGTAGGCTATAAAATGACTTGGTTCTTCACTGAGGTAAAGCCATATGGCGTTTGAAACACAAAGGATGAGCTTCATATTTGCATATTGTGATCAAGTCTGGATATTATTACATATCAGGTCTTTCAGTCATAATCCAAAATCCAAAGAAACCAACATAAACAAAACACTGCCATCCAGTTGATGATGATATGTTTTCCAAAACTATAAATCTCTGTTGTTGTTGTTGTTGTTAAGTGCCGTCGAGTCGGTTACAACCCACAGCGACCCTGTACAGGGGTTTTACACGAGCAGAATGCCACATCTTTAGCTTGAGGACCAGCTGGTGGGTTCCAACTTCCAACCGTCAACCTTTTGGTTAGTTGTGGAGTTCTTATCCATAGTTCCATCTTCCAGGGTTTATAGTTCCTCCTTTAAAATTGTGTTGTGTTGCCCACTTCCAAAATGGCTTTTGACCAATCATGGAAGCGACTACCCGGGTCCAAAAAGGCTGCAAAGGCGTCAGTAGTTCTAATGGTTTCGCCCAGGTCCCTGCTGTTGACCGCAGAGCCAATGGAAGAGACCCGGTTGTGGACTGGACCATCCAGCATCAATGAAGCAGGGGAATGAGACTGGTGACTGGTAGACCATCCTTTCCGTGTCAAGATCCTGGGACAAGAGAAAGAATCATAACTGTTTTGGGGATGACACTGCGTTCTCAGTGTGGAGTTGGAGGTGGGTGGGGTTGGGCGGACACCGGGCCGGACGCCAGGCCTCGTCCTCCCCCGCCGCGGCTTGCAGTGGTTCGCTCCCTGCACTTCCTTGTTTGGGACAGTTCGGCCCCCAGAAGTCGGTTCCAGACCTGTCAGCGCTGGCGGGAGCGCGACGGGGCGCGGGGTGGGCGCGCCCGACCAGGTCCCAGACACTGCTGGCGGACCCCCGACCTCTTGCGCACCCCGAACTCGGCCCGGAAGGCCACTTGGCCTCACCGCTCGCCGGCTCGCTTGCCTAGTCCTCTCGTTCCCGCCGGGGCTGAGGCTTCTGGCGAGCGGGCGGCGAGGGCCCGGCTGCGGTCTCCTCGCCATGTCCTCGACCCGCGACGCCAGCGGCCTCTTTCCCCTGCATCTCCTAGTCTGGAACAATGATTACCGGCAGCTGGAGAAGGAGCTGCGGGACCAGGTGAGGGTCCGCCCCATGTTAGGGCAAGTTAGGGATCTTTTTCTTCGCCTCCCTGAGTCCACATCCAAGTCTTTGCCCTCGGGGTCCCGCGGATCCATTCAACTCTGGATCGTGGGATGGCAGCAACGACAAACGGACATGTTCTGAGTGCCCGGCCCTTGTATACGCGATCTCTTCTAACCTTTCCGATCATCCTCTTGTTGTTAAGTGCCCAGAGAATTAGTTCCGACTAACAGAGACCGTTTTACAGGGTTTCCGAAGCTGTAAATTTCTACCGGCACAGAGAAAGTCTCATCTTTCTCACGTGGAGTGACTGGTGGGCTCAAACCGCCAATTTTGTGGTTAGCAGTCCAGTGCTTATCCTACAGAGTTATCGCGTTCCTCCAACAGCCTAAGAGGAAGGTATTATTAGTCCCATTTAACAGAAGAGGAAACTGAGTCTCTCAGAGGTTATGGACCTTGTGCAAGGTCGCCGTTTGTCAAGTGGCGATTTTAACCTGAACTGATGGCTTCGGAGAGCATTGCCGTTACCGTTAGCTACTGCCTCTCGAAAAGCAACACATATACACATGCACACCTCACCTCAGCCCACCTTGTTTTTAGGAAGAGCTTGGTTAATTTAAGGTTTGGAGTCCAGGTTCTAACTTGCTCTGTATAACCTTGGGCTAGGCATTTTCCCTCTCTGGCCCAATAAGCTTACCTGCAAAATCAGTGTTGATACTGGTGTGTGCAAACCCAATACTGGACTAAAGTGATAGATAGATCAGGGGTGAGGTTCAGCAATCAGCATTTTAACCAGCTCCCTCGGGAGGCTGATACCTATCAAAGTTTGAGAATCACTGATACCCAAGCGCCTCACTATCTTTCCTTGGTATAAAGAGCGTTTGAGTCCTTGACTTTCATTCCTTATCATCTCTTTTCAACTGTTTCTCAACTGGAGGTGAGTTTTGCGCGAAAGGAGCTTTTGGAAATTTCTGGAGACATTTTTTGGTTGCTAGGAGTGGGGAGGTGGGATGCTGCTGGCATCTAGTGGAAGAGATGCTGCTAAACATCCTACAGTGTACCAGACGGCCCCCCACAACAGATTTATCTGGCCCGAAATGTCAATAGTGTCTTGGTTGAGAAATTCTCCTTTAAAGGCATCCCAGCAATTCTGGGAGGTGTTGGCGCCTCCAGGTTACAAACTAACAGATTTAACAGGATAAGGATTTGTAATTACCTCTGAAATCTGGTGTGATTGTACTTGTTGGGTTCACTCATTTTATCCAGAGGATTCATCTTGATCTTTGAATGGCTCAAGCTTGGCCCTCTAACTGTTAAGAAATTCTAGAGGAAAAGGATGATTGATTGGTTTTCTTTTGGTTGGCAAAAATTGGGCTAGGATGATAGCATCCCATTTGGTGAATAATTACTATTAAATATGTGGCTTGCACATGAGAATATTTCTTTGAAGTCTGTCATGCATCCACTGAAAGTCAAAAGCCTCTCTCTTTTTCATTTAAATCCTTTGTCCAGACAGAAGAAACTTTGGTTCTAATTAGATGACATCACCACTATTTGAGTGAAGGAGCTATAACACAGACCCCATATTCAGTGCTTTATCTCTGGGCAGCTCATCATACCTGATGATTTAATCCTTCTTTTAATTGGTGTGATTCACAGAGAACCCTCCATCCTTTTACTCTTGCTCTCTCTCTAAGTCTCACCTTGGACACTTTGAAAAATGACCAGATTAGTTCTGGCTTTTAGGTGTCAGCGGCATTTTTTTTTGGCATGTGCAGTTCTTGGATATTGGGTCCACTCCACCTTCTTGTGAAATGTCAGAAGAAAATACAAAGAAAGTCACAATTAAAATCCTATTTGAATAGAAAGATTCATGATTATTTTTGAATCACCTACTCTTGATACTAAGGAGCTCTGGTAGCGTACTGGTTACGAATCGGGCTGCGAACCTTAAGGTCAGCGGTTCAAAACTACCAGTCGCTCTGCGGGAGAAAGATGAGGCTTTCTACTCCCGTAAAGATTTACACCCTCGGAAACACTGTACAGGGTCGCTATGGGTCGGACCCGACTCGATGGCACTTAACAACAACAACAACAACTCTTGATACTGACTCCTAAAATCATTTGGCTTTCTGTTCATGGGAGATGAAGAGTTTAAATTAATTTAAAAAAAAAAAATCTTAACGGTAGCACTTCCTTGACAAGACAAGACAAGAACATTCAAGGTCTTGGTTTATAATCTAAAATGCATCATAGTTGAATTATCTTTTTTTCTGCAAACTGTAATCAAAGTGTTCATTAAAAGTTCTTTTTGCCTCTTACCTTGAATGACTTCAAGGACTCTTGTGACCAGGATTTATGATTTTACAGCAGATTTTCTTGAAGTAAATTGGCCCTCAATCCCTTCATTTATCAAGGAGGGTAAGGAAGAACATTCATACTTGCTAATGATTTGATTTTGACTTTGTTATTGGTTATTATAAATAATTTCATGTCATAACATTTTCCTCTAGGGAGGAGACAGTGGAAGAGCATTCTTAAAGAATATCTTGACCCTAGAAGCCCTGCCTGCATGTCCATGTAATCCAATGTTAATCCTGCAGTTTAGTCCCTGAAAAAGGCCCAAACAAGGTGACTTCATGGACTTGTAACCTGTGTAGCAGGGTTCTGTGATCAGAAGGATCCCATACTTAGTTTAATATTCTGCCATGGCCATCTTGAAATTCTTAATCATTTTTTTCAACAAGGGGCTTTACATTTCTTTCTTTTTCTTTCCTTTATACTTTTTATTGTGAATTGAGTGAAGCAGATCATCAGTTTTACATTCAACAAATCATATACTTCCTTTCATTCACTTATTCCAATTCCTTCCGGTGTTTCTTGTTTCCATCCCTTCTTTATTCACCCTTCTGAATTCTGTGTTCTTACGCCCTTTTGATCTCGAGTGGTTGATCCATTCTATGGGATGCATGCCTCCTAGGGTTGTTGTCACTCCTGTAGACCTAATCTATTGTTGTTCAGTGCCATCAATTCTGTTCTCATAGCGATCCTGGTGTGCTGTAGGATCAGCACCAGACTGTGAACCGTAAGGTCGGCAGTTCAAACCTACCAACTTCTCCTTGGGAACTCAATACAGGGTCGCTATGATTTGGAACCGACTCGATCGCAATAGCAACAACAATAGTATCTCTAAGGAGTGGTTAGTCTGTTTTAACCACTGACTTTAGGTTACCAGTCCAGTACTATCCTATAGCACCACACTAGGACTCGTTTTGCTTGGCTGAAAATTGAGCCACAGAGGTAAATTCTGTTCCAGACTGGAAGGGTGACCAATGGCCATAGTGTTGGGGTTCCACCAGTCTCTTTCTGACCAGTAAGTCTGGTCTTTTTTATAATTTTGAGTTTTGTTTCACATTTCCTCCCACTCTATCCGAGACCTAATGTGATCTCTTTCAGATTAGTTGATTGTGGTAGCTGAGCACCATCTTCTGGCCTCAGGATCATGAAGACATATTCATGAAGTCCGTCAGTACATTGGACAAATTGTTTCCAAGCATCTTCAGCTTTCATCACTTTTCTTTCCTCCAGACAGGGAGGAAACACCAATAGTTGCACCTTAGATGGCACTCATGAGTTTTTAAGATCCCAGTCGCTACTCACCAAAGTAGGATGTAGAACTTTGTCTTTGTGGTCTATGACATGCTAATGGACGCTGAGTCTATGGTCTTGAGCCCCCAAGCCCAGCAAATCATTCCTTCAAGATGTTTGGTAATATCTAAGATCTTAGCCCCCTGTATGCTCCAGCACATTCATGGATATGTTCTTGCTTTTCATTTTTCACTGGGCCCTGTAAATTATGTAACTGCACCAGGAGCAAGAAGCTGATCATCGATAGCATTAAAATATATAGCAGGAAATGCCTTATCTCTTTCATATTTATGTGGATTCTCTATCGATTATTAAAGTGTCACCTATCTCTGGCATATTATTGAATGAAGCAGAAAGCATCAAGAGAAGATGGAAGGAATACACAGAGTCACTGTACCAAAAGGAAATAGTTAATGTTCAACTATTTCAAGAGGTAGCATATGATCAAGAGCCAATGATACTGAAAGAGGAAGTCTAAGGTGCATTGAAGCAATTGGCAAAAAACAAGGCACCAGGTATCGATGGAATCAAAATTGAAATTTTTCAAGAAAGCTCTGCCAAGAAATTTGGAAGACAACTATCTGGACGACTGTTTGGAAGAGATCCATATTTGTGCCCATTCCAAAGACAGGTGACCCAACAGAATGCGGAAATCATCGGACAATCTCTTTGAAATCCCATGCAAGTAAAGTTTTACTAAAGGTAATACAGAAATGGCTACAATCATACATTGACAGAGAATTTCCAGAGGTTCAAGCTGGATTCAGAAGAGGCTGTGGAACAAGGGTATCATTGCTGTTGTCCGACGGATCTTGGCTGAAAGCAGAGAATGTATCAGAAATATCAGAAAGATATGTACCTGTGCTTTATAGACTATGCAAAGGCTTTCGATTGTGTAGACCATGATAAGCTATGGACAACATTGTTAAGTATGAGTGTTCTAGAACACTTAATTGTGCTCATTAGAAACCTGGACCAAGAGGCAGTTGTTTGAGCAGAACATGGATGGAACATGGATGGAACACTGAATTAAGAAAGGTGTGCAACAAGGTTGTATTCTTTCACCATACTTATTCAGCCTGTATGCTGAGCAAATAATCCGAGAAGCTGAGTTATATGAAAAAAAAAAACAAAAAAAAAATGTGGCATCAGGATTGGAAGAAGACTCATTAATAACCTGCGATATGCAGATGATACAACCTTGCTTGCTAAGAGTGAAGAGGACTTAAAACATTTACTGATGAAGATCACAGAGCACAGTCTTTGGTATGGATTACATCTCAATGTAAAGAAAACAAAAATTCTTACCACTGGACCAATAAACAACATTCTTATCAACAGAGAAAAGATTTAAGTTGTCAAGGACTTCATTCTTCTTGGATCAATTATCAACACTCATGGGAGCAGCAGTCAAGAAATCAAACGATGTATTGCATTAGGCAAATCTGCTGCACAAGACCTTTTTAAAGTGTTGAAGAGCAAAGTTGTCAGGTTGAGGACTAAGGTGCACCTGACCCAAGCCATGGTATTTTCAATAGCCTCATATGCATGCGAAAGCTGGACAATGAATAAGGAAGACCGTAGAAGAATTGATGCTTTTGAGTTATGATGTTGGAGGAGAATACTGAAAGTGCCACGGACTGCCAAAAGAACCAATAGATCCGTTTTGGAAAAAGTGCAGCCAGAGTGCTTATTGGAGGCCAAGATGGCCAAAGTTCCTCTCTCATACTTCAGACATACTGTCAGGAGGGACCAGTCACTGGAGAAGGATATCATGTTTGGTAAGGTGGAGGGCCAGAGAAAAAGAGGAAGATCCCCAACAAGATGGATTGGCTAAGTGGCAGCATCGATGGACTCAATCGTGGCAACAGTAGTGAGGTTGGCCCAGGATCAGGCAGTGTTTCGTTCTGCTGTGCATAGGGGTCGCTATGAGTCGGTACCAACTCAATGGCACCTAACAACAACAACAAATCTCTGGCATAGAGACAGCTGGATTTAATGGCCAACACTAATGCTGGTTAATTTGTGAATATGAGCAAGTTATTTACCCTTCCTAAATTGTTTCATCACCTATAAAAATAGGGAGAGTAACACTAAAGGCTTATTCTTTTGCCAGAGGCTTGTGCTAAACTGTTTTATGTGCAGTTTTATATTTAATTCCTACACGAACCATCTGAGCTGCATACCATTATGATTTCCATATAACAGATAAGAAAGAGAGGCTCAGTCACACACTTAGCTAGTGGCTGAGACAGGATTAGAACTCAGAAAGTAGGACCCTGTCCAGATCCTGTATTCTTGTGGGTTTTTTTTTTTTTTTTTTAACCTTTTTTATTGTGAATTGGGTGAAGGTTTACAGAGTAGATCAGTTTTCCATTCAACACTTCATACACCTATTGTTCATATCATGGCTTGCAACCCCCACAATGCAACATCACTTATCCCATTTTCTCCTTGTATTTCCTGTTTCCTTCCCTCCATCTTTCTAACCTTTCTGAGCTTTGTCCTTCTGTAAATGCTGCCCTTTTGATCTCAAATGTTTGTTCATTCTAGGGTGTGTGTACCTCCTAGAGTTACTGTTTCCCTTGTAGATCCACCGCTACCAACTGCTCAGCAAGGGAGCACATTAGAAGGTCCTGGATGGAGTGAGGGGAAAAGAGTGGAACAAAACTCAAAATCATAAAAAAAAAAAAAAAAAAAAAAAAGGCCAGGCTTACTGGTCAGATAGAGACTGGTGGAACCCCGAGATGATGATCTTAGTTACCCTTCAGGTCCAGACATGAACTCAGCCTCCTGACTCAATTTCCAGCCATGTTTCCAGCCAATTTCTTAACCATTTCGCTATACTTCTTCAGATAAGAATGCTTCCATGTTGGGTGAATAAGGAAGTTACGGGGCTGAAAGTATAGACATGTAGCTAATTGAAACAAAACCATTTACTAGTAGCTGCTGCTGCTGTCATAATCATCATTTATAAACCTGTGAATTTAGCTCCTTTCATGGTGTGGTGATGTTGGGTAAACACTGGACTGCTAATCATGAAATTGGTAGTTCAAACCTCAGAAACCCTATGTAGGGTCACTATGAGTTGGAACCAACTCAATGGCACTTAATAATAACATGTATCTTTCAAGGAGTCCTGGTGGCGCTGTACGATAAGCACTGGACCGAAAAGTTGGCAGTTCAAACCCATCAGTGGCTCCACGGGAGAAAGATGAGGATTTCTACTCCCATAAAGATTTATAGCCTCAGAAACCTTTTGAATTGACTCGATGACTGTGGGTTTGGAGTTTCTTTTTTTTAACAAAAACATTATTGTGAATTGCGTGATGGTTCTCAGAGCAGGTTATCAGTTGCACATTCATCAGATCACATCCATTGCTTCATTACAATACCTACATTCCCCTCCATGTACCAAGTTAACATCATTTACCTCTATTCACTTTAACTATTGCATTCCTCTGTTTCTCCATCTACTTTCTTCTTTCCTCTAACCTCCCTCTTGTTTTATATTGCCTGTCCTGTCACCCATTCTAACATGTGTCTGTCCTTTTGCCTGTGAATGATTTTCCCTTCCTTCTTCCCCCTGTAACCATCACAGATTGCTTCTTTTATTAAGAAAACATTTTCTTAACTTTTTACAACACTGGTCTCCTACAGTGTTTGTCCTTTTGTGATTGACTAATTTCTATAAGCATAATGTTCTCCATGTTGTGAGGTGTTTCACAGATTCATCATTGTTAACATTGCATAGTACTCCATTGTGTGTATATAGCAAAATTTGTTTAATCATTCTTCTGTTGATGGGCATTTAAACTGTCTCCATCTTTTTGATGTGTCTTTGATTGACAGCATTTATTGAAGGATCCTGTTTTCTTATGCATTCTTGATTGGTGCATTTAATCCTGCAAGTCAGTTTGAGGACTAAGGTGCGCCTGACCCAAATAATGGTACTTTCAATAATCTCATATGCATGTGAAAGTTGGACATGAATAAAGAAGACCACAGAAGAATTAATGCAGTTGAGTTATGTTGTTAGAGGAGAATATTAAAAAGTACCATGGACTCTCGAAAGAAGTTGGAAGAAGTACAGCCAGAATGCTCCTTAGAAGGCAGGATGGCCAGACTTCATCTTTCATACTTCAGACATATTATCAGAAAGGACCAGTCTCTGAAGAAAGACATCATGCTTGATAAAGTGGAGGGTCAGTGAAAAAGAGGAAGACCCCTAATGAGATGAACTGGCATAGTGGTGGCAGGACTGGACAGTGTTTTGTTCTGTTGTGCGTAACATCTCTATGAGTCAATACTGACTCAATGGCACTTCAACACAACACATTGAGTGTAATGGATTTAGGTTTTTATGCATCTTCCAAGGAGCGCTGTGGGTTATGCATTGAGCTGTTAACCGCATGGGAGAAAGATGAGACTGTTTGCTATTGTAAAGATTTACAGTCTCAGAAATCCTATACAGCTATGAGTTGGAATTGACTGGACAGATGGCAGTAGGTTTGGTTGTTTTGTTTTTATATATTGTCCAGTTTTTCTGCATGGACTTTGTATTGATTACACCGTTCAAAACCAGAAAATTCCTATCGCCCCTGTAATAAAACCTAATGTTTGTTTGCTGTCCTCTCTTTTGTTGCTTCCACACATAAGTGGAACTAAGAAAGCAGGCACATGGGCAGCTGTAAGAAGTTTATTTGTTCCTGAGACTGCTGTACAAAAAGAATCTAGCCCATTCAGATGAAGAGAATAAGCCACATGTGCGAGTCAGCCCCAACCCTGGTCTTTATAACTTTGCCAGAGATGGGACTGTTTCAAGCTGTCAACGTTGTGTCCAGCAGAGGCATTTAATAAAGTTCTTGTAGCCCATTAGCTCTGCTGTCTTTAATGTACAGCAGGACCTTGAAAGTTGATGGCCGAAATTGAAACTTTTCTGGTTATGTCATTTAGCTAGCTCCATTGGCCTTCTTATTGATGATAGGAGAAGTAAAAGTACATCTTAGACAGAATAGAGAAAACCCTGGGACCAGATGTGGTGGCAGACACGACCTGCCATTTTGGTTGGTCTCAGGGTGGGAAGCAACACAACATCCAGGCTAGAGGGATAGGATGGTCCAGGGAGGGAACTATCTGGGACTTTTTAGCCCCAGCCTGAAGTAGGTCAGGAGCCACTGGGCACACATTCCAGCCATTACTAGTGGGTTGGAGACTTGCTGTGAGTTGGGGGCCAGGCAACCAAAGTGAAGATGCACCACTGTTAGGGTTCAGGTCTTCTTTGCATAACCAGGTCTATGGACATCCCTTTCCACCTGCCTTGTGTTGGGGTAACTATCTGTGACCATAGCTGTGAAGAACCAGTGCAGACTTAGAATGAAGAGGAGGCCCCCTAAGAGGTGATATGGATCCTTTTGTGAAGCACTTCCTGCATGCTGGGTACCATTCTGAGCCTTTGCATTTGTATTCCATCTCCACAACAGAAGTGAGGTGTAGGAGCTATCATTGTCCTACATTTTGCAGATGTGGACTGTGAGGGGTGCAGTCATTCAATGAAGCTACTGAATAAGCTAGAAATGGGGCCCCAAGTGTGTGACCCTGCAGGCTGCACCATACACTTAGCCTTTTGTTGCCTCCAGAGGGCAGAATGTTGAGTAGGCTTTGAGCAAGAAGACTAGGTGGGCTCACGTTAGCAAATGGGCTAGAGATTTGCAGACATCTCATTTCTTCTTTGCAAACATTGTTATAATGAAGTGGAATGAATATTTAAAATTTTGATGCAACCCATAGCTGAAGATACTTGAAGGAAAATCATATACTCTCAGTTTTTAAAGTGAATTTCAGTATGTTCCAAAGACTCTTGCTCTAGTTCAGGAGTCTGGAACATCTGGCCCATGGGGTGTGTAAGGCCCACGAAAAAATCATTTGGTCTAGCCCTGCCAAAGGCAACCAGTTCCAGCCATCACAATGTTGTTGTTAAGTGCCATTTGACCAAACTTAGCAGACTAAATTTTTGTTTATTTTCACACATTATTATTAACTTTATTCAGGTTTCCTTAGCTTTTCTCCAACGTGATTTTTCTCTTCCTGGATCCCATCTCTTGTGTTGCTGATGTTAAGTACCATTGAGTCAGTTCCAACTCACAGCAATTGGTATTAATGATATTGTTTGATGATTTCTGCATTCCACTGGGTCAGCTTTCTTTGGAATGGGTACAAATGTGTGTCCCTTTCAGTCAGTTGGCCAGGTAGCTATCTTCCAAATATCTTGGCATACATGAATAAATGCCTTCAGTACTGCATCTGTTTGTTGAAACATTTTGCTTTGTATTCCATTAATTCTTGGAGTCTTGTTTGTTTGTTGTTGTTTTTCAATTTTTTATTGTGAATTGGGTGAAGATGTACTGACAAGACCATCAGCCCAAATTCAGCAAACCGCATACTTTGTTTCATGTCAGTGATTACAATCCCCTCCCTGAAACAACACTAATCCCACTTCCTCCTTGTGACTCCCCATTCACATCTTATATTTCACAGTGAATAAGGAAAAAAATATTTGATGTATACTTACAAAACAAAAAAATATATATTTATTGAAATGTCCAAAAGGCACATTCTACCAGCCAGCCTCCTGCCCACAGGCATACTGTCACCATCTTTGTTGTTGCCGCTTTTCTAAGTAGGGAGCTCCTGCTCCACTCATGCTCTTCCTTCTTGATGGTCCTGGGATTGTCTGTTCCTGAAATGGAAGATGAACTGCTCCCTCATTTTAGTTACACATCATCTACAATTACAGTTGTGATGATTGCAATTAATCCTGGTAACAGTTATTCACCACTGAGTCTTAAAATCCTATCACCATCGTCCCCTATCCCCTTTCACCAGATCCATCTGGGAAAGAGGGAAACTGTTCAGAGGGGATTCTACCTTATCCCCCTCATTCTGAAACTAAGCACACTCATGAAACCTTGTAAACCAGCCACTTGTGCCTTTGGGGAATGTTTTATTCTGTTTACATAGTTGCCACGAAGGAAGTGAAGTTGATTCAACAATTAACTATGTTTTTCTTTTTTCAACCACAGATGCTTTTTTATTTTCACAGTAGCATTTAAAATACATAAAGAAAATCATGTATTCAAGATTGTGAGTAAATAATTTCCCTCAGTTCCTTAAATTACCTAGAATCTGAAATTATATTACTTCAGCACTTCATGTTTTGGCACCTAGGAATAAACATTGGCCTTATTTGGAATGTGACTGATTTTTTTTTTTTTTAAGCTTTTATTGTGAATTGAGTGATAGTTTACATGCTCTAACTCTCCATGCCATCACCTCTGCCTCCATCTCTGGTGTGGCTGCTTCTCTGGTTAGGGTTCCACGTTCAACTCATGCTCTTCTCCTTTGATGGTCCTAGGGTCCTCTGTTCCTGGAATGTAAGATTAACCATTCCCCCCTTTATGTTACAAAACTTTTTCCTTTACAGTTATGACAATCACAGTTAGTCATAGTAACAATTGTTGTTCTTAGGTGCCATCAAGTCAGCACCGACTTATAGCAACCCTATGTACAGCAGAATGAAACACTGCCTGATCCTGGGCTAACCTCACTACTGTTGCCACGCTTGAGTCCATCGATGCTGCCACTTGGCCAATCCATCT